>NC_089800.1:4681906-4859406 GCF_029633855.1 Hoplias malabaricus
GTCATGGAAATGCGGTCATGGGCACATGCGCAAGGGGGCACACACACACACACACACACACACACACACACAAACAGGATGCTAGCTCAAGACCCAGAAACATTGCATATAGTGTCTTGTTTGATAAGAACAGTAAAGACCTTTGAGTGATGACACACACACACCACATGTTTTCATGCATTGTGAGGCCGTTACTTAGACTTGTATTTATTTTGTGTACGTTTTTCCTTACATTATCCATAAATAATACTAACCTAAACAAACCCTAAACCCTTACTCTCACCCTAACTCTTACCCCCTACCCTCTTACCCTTAATCCTGACTCTTACCCTTAATCCTGACTCTTACACCAGCCCTAACTCTTACCCCCTACCCTCTTACCCATTACCCTGACTCTTACACCCTTAATCCTAACTTTTAAACTTAATCCTGACTCTTACCCTTAATCCTGACTTTTAAACTTAATCCTGACTCTTACCCTTAATCCTGACTCTTACCCTTAATCCTAACTTTTAAACTTAATCCTGACTCTTACTCTTAATCCTTACTCTTACCCTTAATCCTAACACTTACCCTAAATCCTAACACATATCTTTAATCCCGACTCTTACCCTTAATCCTAACTCTTACCCTTAATCCTAACACTTACCCTTAATCCCGACTCTTACTCTTAATACTGACTCTTACTCTTAATCCTAACACTTATCCTTAATCCTGACTCTTACTCTTAATACTGACTCTTACTCTTAATCCTGACTCTTATCCTTAATCCTGACTCTTAAACTTAACGCTGACTCTTAAACTTAACCCTAACACTTACCTTTAATCCTAACACTTACCCTTAATCCTGACTCTTATCCTTAATCCTAACACTTACCCTTAATCCTAACACATATCCTTAATCCTGGCTCTTATTCTTAATCCTGACTCTTACTCTTAATCCCGACTCTTACTCTTAATCCTGACTCTTACTCTTAATCCAGACTCTTATGCTTAATCCTAACTCTTACCCTTAATCCCAACTCTTACCCTTAATCCTAACACTTATCCTTAATCCCGACTCTTACTCTTAATACTGACTCTTATCCTTAATCCCGACTCTTACTCTTAATCCAGACTCTTACCCTTAATCCTAACTCTTATGCTTAATCCTAACTCTTACCCTTAATCCCGACTCTTACTCTTAATCCTGACTCTTAAACTTAATCCTGATTCTTACCCTTAATCACTACTCTTACTCTTAATCCTGACTCTTACTCTTAATCCCGACTCTTACTCTTAATCCCGACTCTTACTTATAATCCTGACTCTTACTCTTAATCCCGACTCTTACTCTTAATCCTAACTCTTACCCTTAATCCTGACCCTATCCCCTAACCTTTTCCCTAACTCTGACCATAAACATGTTTTGACATTACAATGTAATAAATTTCACTCAGAGGACCAGCTTGTGGTCCCCACAAAACACACACACACACACACACACACACTTAGATCTTCTCTAGGCAAACACACATTTTCCAGTGGTGTTACCCAGCTGTGACTAAGATCCCACCCTAGGAGAAGACTGCTGTGTTGCCTACAGACTTAACACCTCCGCGCAGCTTCCAAAACACTGCACTGCACTGAAATCCTCCCAGTGCTGGTCCTGGCGGGCCTCCGCTTTGCACGTTGTAGTCTTTTCACTTCTCTGTCACACCCACTCCAACTTCAGAAAGGGTTTGTTAGTCAGCTCATTAGTTGCATCAGGTTTGTTGGGAGATGAGAAACCTCTAAAATGTGTCGGGCGGTGGCAGAGGATTCACTGTTCTACTGCGCTGTGTTACAGAGAGAACCACTAGCATTAGGGGTCTTTCCCAGGGTTGCTGTTGGTACAGCACGGTGTGCTGCATGAGAAAGTGAGCCCCAGTCTGCTGGGTGGAAAGCAGGGGTATTATCCACTTTGCTGTTCAAGCCGCAGTCTCATAACCTCAAGGCTAAAATCATCATCTTTTCTGAACACACACAAGTATTT
Organism: Hoplias malabaricus; assembly: GCF_029633855.1. Lineage (NCBI taxonomy): Eukaryota > Metazoa > Chordata > Actinopteri > Characiformes > Erythrinidae > Hoplias > Hoplias malabaricus. The sequence continues at coordinate 4,683,921 of NC_089800.1, forward strand.
AGTTAGTTCCAGAGTAACGTTTACATTCAGACCTGCTCTGGGTCAGAGTTCTGTGTAAATGTGATTAGCTCTGCGTCACCTTCGGCACCTCCACCTCAGTAAAGTGTGTGTGTGTCTGTGTGTGTGTGTTAGTAAAGGCTGTAGGAGTAGGTTTAAGTGAGTGTCTAGGGACTTGGTCACACTGCAGCTTGAGTGGAGCTGTGTTTAAGTGGCAGATGGCTCTCTCTCTCTGTCTCTCTCTCTCTCTCTCTCTCTCTCTCTCTCTTTCTGTCTCTCTCTCCCTGTGTGTGTGTGTGTGTGTGCACTGACATTGTGGGGACCACAATCAATTTAAAAACACTCACACTGTTGGGACTTCTCTGCCTTTCAGCTACAAAAAAAAGCAAGCGCCCATAACATCAGGCATTAGACTGAAGACATGTTTAAAAGTTAAGGTAAGGTTAGGGTTAAGGGGAAGCTAAGATCTAGGGTTACATTAAGTTTAGAATAAGATTTAGGTTTAGGGCTGTATTTATGGTTAAAGGAACACTAGGCAAGGTTTGGTCATTTTGACCCTACAGTTCCAGAGTCATTGTAATGCACTCATAATGCATGGATTCAGATTTGGCTGCAAGTATGTGTTCGCAAAAGTTGCAATTCATAGGCTACAGTGGATCTGACGTGGCTGTGGTTAGGGCACCGTGAAGGCTAGTGAGTGTCGAAGTAACAGCAATAACCAGGGTCAGTGTTTAAAGTAAGTGACCCATGTGAGTCCTACATCAACAACCCATTTCTAATCTTGGATTTTTCAGCAGTCCTTTGCTTCATTGTTTTTTTATCCATCCATTATTTGTGTTATATATGGACAAAATATTAGGACACCAGCTAGTCCAACTACATTCGTTCATTATATGTAACCCTTATCCAGTTCAGGTCGGTGGGTCCAGAGCACACACCCTGGAGGGGGCGCCAGTCCTTCACAGGGCAATACACACACACACACATTCACTCACACCTACGGACACTTTTAAGTCACCAATCCACCTACCAACATGTGTTTTTGGACTGTGGGAGGAAACTGGAGCACCCGGAGGAAACCCACGCAGACACAGAGAGAACACACCACACTCCTCACAGACAGTCACCCGGAGGAAACCCACGCAGACACAGGGAGAACACACCACACTCCTCACAGACAGTCACCCGGAGGAAACCCACGCAGACACAGGGAGAACACACCACACTCCTCACAGACAGTGACCCGGAGGAAACCCACGCAGACACAGGGAGAACACACCACACTTCTCACAGACAGTCACCCAGAGGAAACCCACGCGGCCACGGGGAGAACACACCACACTCCTCACAGACAGTCACCCGGAGGAAACCCACGCACACACATGGAGAACACATCACACTCCTCACAAACAGTCACCCGGAGGAAACCCACGCAGACACATGGAGAACACACCACACTCCTCACAAACAGTCACCCGGAGGAAACCCACGCAGACACAGGGAGAACACACCACACTTCTCACAGACAGTCACCCAGAGGAAACCCACGCGGCCACGGGGAGAACACACCAGACTCCTCACAGACAGTCACCCGGAGGAAACCCACGTAGACACATGGAGAACACACCACACTCCTCACAAACAGTCACCCGGAGGAAACGCACGCAGACACAGGGAGAACACACCACACTCCTCACAGACAGTCACCCGGAGGAAACACACGCAGACACGGAGAACACACCACACTCCTCACAGACAATCACTCGGAGGAAACCCACGCAAACACAGGGAGAACACACCCCACTCCTCACAGACAGTCACCTGGGACTGTCCCTGGAGCTATGTGACTCCAGCTGTGTGATTGCGACACTAACCTGCTGCACCACCGTGCCCTGGTCCAACTTATCTTTAGAAATCAGGTTTATCAATAGGTGCTTTGTCCCTCTTTGCTGCAGCTTCTACTATAAAATCAAGGGCGTGTATTGTACAGTTACAAATGTTTATATGCGATACGTCTTGAAAGAGACTGGCCTAATTAAAGCTATGGTCATTTGAGAATAACTGGATTGTCCTATTTTTGGGCACCAATATTTTTTTGCCACCAGTTCATCGGGACCTCATTGGTTTCACACTGAATCTTCCAAGAACTAAAACCTTGCGAAATCACAGAGACTCCCAGACCCAGTCCATCCTCAGGCTAGGTACGGCTAATCTCCCTCGCACAAACACAGGAGGAGGAGGAGGAGGAGGAAGCTGAGATAGGTGGGTGAGGGAATGTGGGTGTCTTCTGTCAACAGGATAGAGGGAGGGTGTGGACCTCCACACAAGTTATACATACATTTCCTTCACAGAAAGAAGGAGAGACAAAGCTCAGAGAAGCGCTAAGCCGGAGAATATTGACTCTGCGAGCTTCTGTTTTCCTTATTTGCTTCTCCCCTCGGATGACGGATTTACTGATCTCTATCCATTGCGAATGAGCCCCTTTTAAATCCCCTTATTAAATAATGCCAGTATTTGTCTGCATTTGTAAAAGCATACCATTGAATTATGCACAGTTTTATCAGGCCGTGCGGTCCCATGCCTTTTATGAATCTTTCTGAACTGCCTTTGAAGAACCGGCACTCGTAAAGGGGCTCGCACAAAAGGGGCATTGTTGGTGAAGGGAAGAGAATATGAAATTTGTTCTCAGGCGAACCAGTCTAACACACTGGTGAATCCCTTTGATGCTAAGCTATGCAGAGCAGTAGAGTACATACAGTGTGAAGTCACTTCACTAGGAGCAGGGTCAGGGTCAGATAACTCGCAGCTGTCTGAGCTGTCATTGGGAGATGGGGAGTCCATCCCTGGTGATGTAATAACCATCCTTAACCATTGACGATTTACTGTATGGTGCGCCATTTTGTACTAGTGTCCGAAAACATAGTGGACAATTTTCAGTGCACTCAAACAATCCCACAATGCACCACAGTAGGTAGTGTTCAACCCAAGTACTCTAGCTGACACATTATGTAGTGTCCAAAATTGTTCACAACCCTCCTGAATGCAGTTCCCAGAAATAGTGCACTATATAGTGAGTAATGTAGGGAATAGTGAATAGGGAGCCATTTTGGAAACAGCGCCGTTAAACAATGTTCAGTGCATCCAAACAATGCCACAATGCACCACAATAAATAGTGTACAAATAACTCAGTTCCCTAGAATAGTGCACTATATAGTGAGTAATGTAGGGAATAGTGAATAGGGAGCCATTTCGTAAACAGCGCCATTAAACAATGTTCAGTGCATCCAAACAATCCCACAATGCACCACAATAAATAGTGCACAAATAACTCAGCTCCCTAGAATAGTGCACTATATAGTGAGTAATGTAGGGAATAGTGAATAGGGAGCCATTTCGTAAACAGCGCCATTAAACAATGTTCAGTGCATCATAACAATCCCACAATGCACCACAATAAATAGTGTACAAATAACTCAGTTCCCTAGAATAGTGCACTATATAGTGAGTAATGTAGGGAATAGTGAAAAGGGAGCCATTTCGTAAACAGCGCCATTAAACAATGTTCAGTGCATCCAAACAATCCCACAATGCACCACAATAAATAGTGTACAAATAACTCAGTTCCCTAGAATAGTGCACTATATAGTGAGTAATGTAGGGAATAGTGAATAGGGAGCCATTTCGTAAACAGCGCCATTAAACAATGTTCAGTGCATCATAACAATCCCACAATGCACCACAATAAATAGTGTACAAATAACTCAGCTCCCTAGAATAGTGCACTATATAGTGAGTAATGTAGGGAATAGTGAATAGGGAGCCATTTTGGAAACAGCGCCATTAAACAATGTTCAGTGCATCATAACAATCCCACAATGCACCACAATAAATAGTGTACAAATAACTCAGCTCCCTAGAATAGTGCACTATATGGTGAGTAATGTAGGGAATAGTGAATAGGGAGCCATTTCGTAAACAGCGCCATTAAACAATGTTCAGTGCATCCAAACAATCCCACAATGCACCACAATAAATAGTGCACAAATAACTCAGCTCCCTAGAATAGTGCACTATATAGTGAGTAATGTAGGGAATAGTGAATAGGGAGCCATTTCGTAAACAGCGCCATTAAACAATGTTCAGTGCATCATAACAATCCCACAATGCACCACAATAAATAGTGTACAAATAACTCAGTTCCCTAGAATAGTGCACTATATAGTGAGTAATGTAGGGAATAGTGAATAGGGAGCCATTTCGTAAACAGCGCCATTAAACAATGTTCAGTGCATCCAAACAATCCCACAATGCACCACAATAAATAGTGTACAAATAACTCAGTTCCCTAGAATAGTGCACTATATAGTGAGTAATGTAGGGAATAGTGAATAGGGAGCCATTTCGTAAACAGCGCCATTAAACAATGTTCAGTGCATCCAAACAATCCCACAATGCACCACAATAAATAGTGTACAAATAACTCAGCTCCCTAGAATAGTGCACTATATAGGCAGTATTGTAGGGAGGCCATTTTGAACACAGTGCCTGTTAACATCACCGTTGATATGGAAACATTGGAACAGTGGACAACATCACATCACGCTCTGATTGGTCAGCTGCTAAAGTACAAGCCCTTATACGGTCAGAGGAGTAGGTCCAGCCAGACCTAGAGTGCAGTAAAAGAAAAGAAAGGATCTGCTAGAAATGCTGTAAACCCAAATGCTGAGTAAAAGCTAAACCCGTATCTGGAGCGTCTCCGTTGTTGCTACTGTTTTGTGTTTTCTGTTTACAGTACCGTCATGTGGGAAATCACATGACCACTTTTACTGCCAATGCAGGGCTTCTGTTAGGTGACAGAAATGGGAAGTCAGGGCTCTCCTCCAAGTGTGTTGAGCTGTTTATTATTTTGAAAAGCAACAGGGACTGGCCCGCACGCTCCCAGCTTGTGTGTGATTGGAGCGTGTGTAGAAAAAAGAAAATCAGGGACTGAAAGAGAAAGAAAAGTAATTTGACTTTGGAAATGGAAGCAGGAAGAAAGCAGTACAAGAATCCTGGGATATGTTTGGGTTAAGCTTCTTTTTGCTCAATTGGTGCCACTGCTAAGCCGGAGCGTCCCCCCGTTCTTTCAGTAACTGAGCTCATGAATTGATATATCCAGTGGACTATGACTGTGGACTGAGCTTGTGAATACAGACTAGAAATATGCTTGTATATGCATATGACTGGCCACTTTATCGGAAACATTTAACTTGTGGCTTGTAGCTCCACCCCCTTGGTGAACTGTTAGAGCCCGCCTCTAGCCTTTTGTCAATGGTCAGTTTGGCTAGATATTATTGGTTGACGAACTGATACAGTGATATCCAATCAGCTACTTGTTACTATGCAGTTTTTTCAGCTACTATGCTGTTTATAGTTGTTGCTGTTGTTGTTGATGGTCTGTAATTGTTGTTGTCCTTTTTATAATGTATTCAATTGTGCAGGTCCCTGGAAAATACAGTTGTGATCCTCAGGCTAGGAACCCAAGGACATCAATAGTTAATATACTGTGTCATCTTCTTTTTCACAGTCCCGAGAAAAGTCCAGCAGACTTTGAGCCGTACCACCTGAAACTGGAGGAGTGTCTCAGCGCTGACCACATCCCCACCACAGAGCACATCCAGGGCTACGTGAAGAAAGTAAGCAGCTCTCTTTATTTCCACAGCTATCAGAGCTGTCCCGTCCACTTTCCGTATCAGATCCAGACACGCTGCCCATATGAATGAGGGTAAAACAGTAATCGGGATCCACATACTCATCACTCATTCCCCTCAATGGATTGATATTGGAAAGCAGGGGGCCACTACGGTCCGGTATCTGGGCAAACCTCGCCGCTATGATGTGCATATCTTCAGCGTTATTAATCTCAATGAACCGTCAGTGCATCAATCTTCCTTCTTCGCCCCACATCAGAAAAAAAGCAAAGGAGGGGGAAAAAAAAGAAGCGGAAATGATTCGGTGCCCTTTTCTCTGACGAAGGAATTACTATCACCCCCCGAAGAACGATAGAGGGACGGTTTCTTATCTTCACAATTTCATTTGCCTTATTGTTGGCGAATATAATGACAGTACCCTGGGCGTAAATGTTCAATATGTATTAAACAATGCAATTGGAAGGGACGGGCCCCTGTTCCGCGGTTTAATTTTCGACAGAATAAACTGCTGCATCCCGGCAGAGTGATTCTCCCTCTGTCGACGGAGGCATCAGGCGGAGATAGCGGCAGCGGCAGAGGCCTCAGGCTGGCTTTTATTAAAGCAGCAGAATGGAAAATGGCATCATTAGCATTCCTTGACAGTTAACAATTCAATTTCATTTGATGAGAATTCAAATATTGCCCTCCGAATGCTTTCCGACAATAAAGGGGCAGACGCGACACAATCGATTTTTTTCTTTTCATTTTTATTTTTTTTGTGATGCTCAAGCCCCTTGTGGACCCAGCCATTCTAATCAGACATCGTTAATACTGAATAGCCCAGTCCAAGGGAAGGAGGGGCGGGGGAGGGGGGCTGGGTTTGTAAATAATTGTTTTGGACGCAGTGCGATTGTTGGAATAATGTGGAGCGTTATTCATGCTTGACGTTTTTACTGTGAACAAAGCTGGCAGATTTATTTCAAAACACTCATAAGCTATATTAGCCCTTCGTGATCACTGCCATAGAAGTGCTTCAGGACACATAAAGGACAATTCCAGCAGGAGACAGATGTCATACTCACTGTTGGTGTCTGTTTTGATGACAGTTTCACAAACACAATACCATCCCTGTCCAAAGAAAACACGTATCACCAAAATAGGCACTTTAACAGAGAAAGGAAAAAACCCTTCTTAAATTCTGTGGGTTTCAATGTAAAAAGATTGTATTCCTAGTCAATTTGGAGCATTTCGATTGGTCCATTCATCATGACATTTCTCCTCAGTGTGTAGGACAGCTGCTGTGTTCAAATGATGTAGTAAATTAAAACTATTCATAAATGGAGATGCACATTTTTCTTTGGAAAGTGGCGATATACGACAGCTGATCGATAATCCTTATGAACGTAACACACATTAAAGGCTAAGCACCACTTAATGGACCTCCATGAATATTTGACATTATTGTAGTTACTGACAGATATAAGTATGAATTAAAATGAAAATAGCAGCTTAATTTGCTTTAAAACTGACAATTTTATTAAATTGATGGAAAAACCCGAGCTCGCTACGGAAATTCTCGAACGCGACCGTGACGTCACTGGTGGACAACAGCTGAACAACGCCGCGGTAAAACACCGTTATGACTGACTGTTATGACAGTATCTAGCTAAATAACCAACATTATTCATGACAATAGCCTAGCAATAAGCTAAACTCAAATTTAGAGGCACCGTTATTCTTGTAAATGTGATCGAAGTCGAACTCGAATTCATCCGACACTATAAACCTCCGTAATGCAGCTACGTAGCCGAGTATAATCTGAGACACCGAGTTTAGCGAGTCAAGCTAACGTTAACTAACACCAACTAAAACAGGCGAAGTGAGTGTCCTTACCCTGTTTACCTCCATGTTACAGAGGCTCTTAAACACCTTTCGTTGGTGTCCTTACATGCCCATATTGTTGGAAAAGCGTCAGTGAAATGAGCTACAGATAACGGAGTGAGCGGATGGTCCTTTCCAAAGTGCCCGTTTAAAGTTGACAAATTTAGTCCATTTTCTGGATATTTTGGGATCTTTGGGCCATTTGTTCACAGATGTCCCACTGTACATTGAATGATTGCAGCCAAAAACAACACACCTTTTTGTCATTTTGCATTAAATTAAGTGCAGCTTCTAGAGTTGTTGTCCACCATCTACGTCACAGGCAAGACGCCTATTAGAGTTTCCCAACACCGTTGTGGGGGGGGGGACCAACGGTCTTTTAAACCTTATTCCTTCAATTAGTAAGAAATAACATGTTTTCTGACTCTCAATAAACACAAGTTAGGAACTCAAATTCCACTGTATTTATTTGTTTGACACTTTCATAGAGCTGGTGCTTAGCCTTTAAATTAATTATACATTCATTCTTAACTTTTATACATTTGTTAGATCTAGCATTTAGCTTTTTAATTTCCCTGCAAAATGTATATTTCAGATTTACTCAAAAAATGTATCACCATCTTCCAGGACTGATGTCATGCTCAGTTTTCATTATATGAAGTCTGGTTATGACTAATACCAGGTGTAGCTTGTTTAAAACAAATGTTATTCATTTCATTTATGTATCTCCCAACCTATGGAAGCTGTGTTTAAAAAAAGTGGTGTATACAGAGTGTCATTTGGTTCATGTCTGTGTTCCTCCAGCAGATTCAGGACGCAGCCGACCAGGGCATCGTATTTGCAGGCTTCATCCAGGAGCCCTCAGGCCTCCGCCGCCGTGCCTCAGGGCGGGTAGATGCAGGTGAACTGTCTCTCTCCCTGCATTCCAGCCCCAGCTCACTGCGGGGGTCAGAGCTAACGGCTAGCCCCAGCCATCAGGGAGACCCCGAGCAGGTGGCGGAAAGTGGGCCCGAGGACTGGAGCAGCCAGACTGAGGCCGAGGACCTGAAAGACTCAGGGGATAGAGGTGGAGACGCACTCTCAGACGGGATGTCCATCACCCTGACTCCAGAGCATCGTGATGGGCAGAAAACTACACCAGTGCACAACAACAAGTCCAAAGACACAGAGCCAGCCAGCAAGCCGTCCCTAGCCAAGAGTGGTGAGGAGAGTACTTGTGATTTCAGTCTAGGTCTTGGAGAACCTCGGTCTTGTTTTGACAGACCCAGATTAAAGACTAAGCCTAGATTAAAAAGCATTTCCAATGGTGATTCTGCAAATAGTACAAGAAGTGTTCTCTCATAAATAAATGAACGCAGAGTCTAAGCTTTAGCCCCTTCAGCCATCAAAGGCTAGGAGTCCTAGAGAGCACATGTGACCTTGCTGTCTGGTAGCCATTTTCCACCCAAATACTCTGGTTCTTGAGCCTGTTCTGTTAGTTAGGGTTGACCAGACGTCCTCTTTTACCCGGACATGTCCTCTTTTTTAGACTTAAAAAAATGTCCGGGCGGAATTTCACAAACGTCCGGGATTTTGTTTTTCTAGAGCTTACATAGAACTTCGAGAAGTTTCGTTCACATGCTAGTCCCGCCCTCCCCTACTCCGATTGGTTCGCTTGAGTGAGAGGGGGGCGTGGTGAAGTAGCCTAATATCTTCTGATTGGACTGTAGAGCTACCGTTATAGGTCGATAACCTTCTCTGTAAACATTTAATTGGTCGGTCTGCACGTCAGTCGTCGTGAAAAATAAGCCTGATCTCAAAAGGGCTAATATGCTAATTAACAGATTCTTCTTAAGGTGAAGTAGGCGTAAATCGTTAAACGTGTAGGACCGGACTATTCTAGAACCAGTACTTGGAAATACCGCTACAATTAAGCTCAGTCAAGTCAAGACTTCCCTCACTACTATGCTTTATTGTCACGGCCTGACCATGTTCAGAAATGTCTTTCATTTGGAAATATCTCATTTCAAAAAGTAAAGCAGTCTCTCTCTTTTTTGTTAAAGTGATTATGACGAGATGATCCTCCAATCCTCTGTCTTCTGGGAGGCTCTTTGATGTACCAGGATTAGATGATGTGAGCTTTTGTTTCAGGCTAACTTCTCAAGTTTATACTATGCAACTATTCACTTCCTCAATATTCACACTGTAATTTCTCCCCCAAACGAGTGGTGTCACTCAGTGGACACCAACAATGGCTTGCAGGAACCGGAGCATGCAGCTTTGGCATTTCCAACAAACACACAGCGGGCTTTAGACTGGGCTTTGTTCTGGCTTTTTTTGTGGGAAAACCAGATGGCGGCCCTCGTCCTTGCCGTTTTGTGGGGGAGAAATTGTGGCATTGTGCAAGCCGTATGCCGGGTAGTGTGAGGGAGGCGTGCTGGGACGCCTGCGATGGCAGCTTGGGGTCCATCTGGCCGTGGAAGCGTCGGTTTCAGGAGCAGAGCGATCCTGTCGCTAACCCACCAGCGGCCCACACGAGCCACTGATCCCACTCAGGCAGTGGTGCCGTGACCCCTGCCAAAAGCTGCTGTCAATCACTGATGTACAGCTTCATCTGAGAGCAGCCCACCCAACCAGGACCACCAGACAGACCGCATTTTCACTCTATCGTGATCAAACACAGTCAGAAACCTAGCTCAAAACTGCTAATGAATCAGGTGTGTTTGAACAAGCAGTGGGAAGCTTTTGTTTTACTTTTTATGCATAATTTACTGCCAAAAAAAGAGGCATTCAGAGTGGGCTGATTACTCTACAACGCACCATTCTAGAAAAAGTGTGTTCGAATCGTTCACAGTGGTGCTGATAGGAACCAGAAGTCTGAGTTCGAGATTGTGATCATTAATGTAAATGTAAAAAAGTGTCAGTAAAGGAAGGAAGTCCAGGTTTTCCATACATCTCCCTCCACACAAGCTACCATCACCAGTCAGTCAAACTACAGTGTTGTCAGACTGTTTCACTGAAAACTATTTATGGTTTGACAGGAGGTCGTTTTGTAAACAGCTCTTGGAAACGTGTCTTTGTCCAAATGTTCCCGAAGTTCTAAGCCCTGGAGAAGACAGAGGTCAAGACTTGTAGGATTTATTTAGCGATGTGTTTGGGCTGATTGAAATAGTTCAGATAGCAGGGATTAGGCAAGCGGCTGATGGGATGTCATGTTCTCTGGCAGTTCTATCCGCTGATGTGGAGCACCGTGACCCCGTCACGGAGATGATTGCTGATCAGACGGAGATGCTGAGAGATGTGAAGGCTTGTAATTGTGCTCATGTGCTTGTTTTCTTGTTTACAGCACCGCATCTGTACTTACACTACAGGGCTTCCTTCACTAGGTAGCTACTCGAACGTCACACAGACGGTTTGTCAACTCCTTTCATGTTTAGAGTGCAGCAGTTTTTCCAACTCTGCCAGCTTCGGCTTTGCTTCTTTTGATCTGAGTAAGAGGCGTATTATAACGTGTTACATACGGTTTGATTCAGAAGTTAAATCTTTAAGTGTATGTAGGACAACAAACATCCTGCACTTTCTGAACACTCTTTTATTTAAATATTAAATACTGAATAATACATCATAATGAAAAAAAAATGTTTGTGCCAGTTTTAAAGTGAGTTTAAAGGAATTAAACCTTAATAGCTCTTTGCTTTTTACTTTGAGAAAGCTCTATTTCACCAGTTAGCACTGTGCTAACACAAACTTAACATTTGTGTTTCTAAAGCTCTGTGGAAGGGTAAATCTTTATTAACAATACACAGTTTGCTCTAAAGCAGCTCAAAGTATATTTCCTCCATGAAAATATTACCTCAGGTCAAATCCATTTGATGACCCCCACTGTGTGAAAAACCGCTACCGCTAAAAACATTAGCATCCTATGTCAGTACTTCTTTCCACTTTGAAACAAACCACAGAAACATTAGCATGTCTTTTTCATGTTACTGAACATAGCGGTGTAATTTAAGGCGATTTGTGATGGTTTGCGCAGTTTACACAATGCTAATTTACATACGCTTCTATTGCTAGTTAGCTACGCTAGCCTCGTAGCTCCAGTGGAACTGTAATAAACTTCGGACATCTGATGTTTGTCTTTGTTTGGGGAGAAGTATCTTAATGAGACTGTTCACAGATCTACTGCTTTCATCAAAAAAGTTACAAGGACAGGGCCCTTTTTAAGACGCTTTTAGCTAGCGACGCAGCACTGGAGGTTGGTGGGGTGATATGTGCACAGCTGGTCGTGGGACGGAGAGTCTGACAGAGCTGTGAATTTACTGCCTGTCACATCACTCATCCAGAGCTGAGGAGAAATCACAATTAATGATTCATTCTCCTCGACTCCACGTTTGACAGAGAAGCGTTTCAAGCCAGGCATGACGCTTTCTGATCATGTGTGTGTGTGTGTGTGTGTGTGAGAGAGAGAGAAATAGAGAGAGAGAGAGTGGGTGGGAAACATCCTGTTCTCTCATTTGCTTTGCATAGATCCTGAGAGAGAGAGAAATGGTAAATGGCTAGTGGCAGTAAAAACGGCCGCCTGCCACAGCCAAAGTGCATCTGTATTTATCTTTTCGGTCAAACAGCCATTAGTTCTTGTATGGATCCGTAAAAGGGAGGGGGTGCTCGAGTGTGGTCGCCGCCGAAACACAAACAAATTCATCACAGCCCCATTTGAATCCATTTGCGGCACTTCCTTCTTAGACGTAAAGGTTAATTCTGTGTCCAGCTAAAGCATCGAAGAGGGCCAGACAGTCACCACGCCTTATTCATTCAAACTCTGCCCTGAGACACCTGATTCTACTAATCACTTACCTTTCCCTTTGGACATCTGATCAATTAATCGCTCAACTGCATCCTGGACGTAAATGCTATTACTGGACACAGCTGCCCAGAGCATAATTGAATAGCTATGAAGCACAGACCTGGTCACCCGGAGCTCTGCTAGCATGGTTAATATTCAATATTTGATGCTGTCTTGCTCCTCCGGCCTTTAACATCTCAACTCAGGTCTGTAATGAGTTTCAGACAGGCGTCAGGCTGGAGTCAGTGAAGAACTGTGTTTTCTTTTTTTTTTAAATCATATGCTAAAATCACTACGAGGCTAGTGTAGCTAACTAGCAATAGAAGCGTATGTAAATTAGCATTGTGTAAACTGCCCAAACCATCACAAATCGCCTTAAATTACACCACTATGTTCAGTAACATGAAAAAGACATGCTAATGTTTCTGTGGTTTGGTCAATCACTTTCGCTAAAAACCTACACCAAAGTATCTGCACATTATATAATGCATCAATATTTGAAAGTGTGCTCTAATAATTTTTGAAATTATGTTATCGGGATCTTTAAAGTAGATTCTCTGTGAGGATTTGATGGCATAAGCCACGAGAGCATTACTGCTGTTGTTCTTCAGCTATAAAGGTATTAGATTTAGCTTCATTTCACCAAAGAACACAGTTCCAATGATCTTTTCTAGGGGGGGTTCATACCCCTCTAGCCCTCTAGCCCACACATGGCATTAGGTATGACCTTGAGCCCATACTGCTACCTTAACTGCTGCAGAATTGGATTTCAGTATGTGATATAACTGAATATTTCCACATTAAAATGTAAGGGCTATTAACATCCGTACGCCCATATAATGCTGGCTGTGATCTTTTCCTGCATCGTGAGGTTTTGCTGAGAGTGTTTCTTCCACTTTTTGTCCGCAGGCGCTGAGCTCTTCGGCCTGTTTAACTACCCGGGTGGTCAGCGGTGTCCGCTGAAGTATTACACAGTGAAGGTCCCTCTAAAGGTCCACCAGCGAGAGGAGGGGAGCTGCGGGGTGGAGGCTCATTGGCTGGACCACATGACTCAGCACTTCAACAGCGGGGCGTCACTGGTGGACGGGTACTTCCATCTGGGAGAAGACAATGGTGAGGGTCATACAGTAGGGCACTGATACATGAGTGGAGAGATGGACAGAGAGACGTCTGACTCTTTAGTTATAAAAGTTACGGCCATTGTAACTGAAACTTGAACATTTCTATGATGAAACAAATGGCCTAAAAGTTATAGACGTTTACAAATGCACATTCGCTGGGGGATCTGGAGCCCACCAACTCACACTTGTGCTCGGGTCGGGGGGTGAGCAGCTGTTTAGACTGGGGGAGAACGCTGCTGCTGTTGGGTTTGATCCTTGTGGTATTTTGACAAAGGCAGGTCATGGATGTTTCATTAAGTTGTGATGAGCACCTGTTACCATCACCTTTACTGCAAAACAACTGTGAGAACTCTTAAACTACGAAGTTTAACACCCACTTGGTTTTCCACACAATGCTGGTGACCTCAAGGAAATGGACTTTAGCCACTAAGCTCACACTGTATTTAAGCCTTTTGTTTGGATCCCTTCCCACGCTCTGTGCTTTGCGAACGATTTTAATGTTCATTAATTCACCTCCTGCAAATGAATGGGTCTGCAATTATTAGAAGATACAATTAACTCCGTCAAATTAACGCGCCCTGCTTTACTTTCTGTCTCAATAATTAAGCTTTTCACTGCAACGCATTGTTTGAGATTTCCTTCACCTGAGTGGAGACAGCACGGGAAGGCCACAGTGCATTCTGAAAGCGCAATCAACTACGACATCAGAAACAAAGAGGGCTCATTTGACTGCATTTCCAATAAGCGGAAACAGTCTAGCGATTTAAGTTGTTTGGGGGCCGTCCTGACGGTGATGTGCGGGGTAAAAGTGGCGCACGGCTCGGAGGAAGGCATTTGTCATCATTGAGAATACTGCAGACCTTTTGGTGGGAACAATATGGCACTGGGACGTCGGTGACAACGGCAATGCATCAACGTCAACTCCTCGTTAGATAATTTCCACAAAAAGCCACTTACTCTGAGAAGCTGCAATGGGACGGCGTCCCCTCAGCAACTGTGGCCCGGCTCGATGGCTACGGTGGAGAAACATAAGTCAACAAAACTGCACTTTAAATGAAAATACTTCAGGATAACCCACCAATTAGCGCTGGAGGACCTGCTTGTCTCTGAGTGGAGCACAGGTGCACCAGAAGCGCAGGAGTGCAAAAAGAGGAGGGAGGTGTTTGAAGAGTCCCGCCGAGTTGTTGAGGAACGATGCGATATCAAAGGACCGCAAGCGTGTGTTCTCCCTCTTTTTTCACAGGCGTCTAATTGCAGAAGGCAAAGACGAAGACGTGTGTATTATCAGACTGCAGATCACATGATCCGCATCGCTCCAGATTTAGCTGCTGTGCTTTTTTTCCTCAGTCTAGTCTTTGAATTCCTAATGAGAGGAACTCTCCCCGGTGCACTTGAAAGCGTGGGCACACAGCAAACATCAGCCCGGTTCTTCCAGTGAAGAAACACACAGTTAAAATCCCACCGATACCCCCGGATCTCTTGGTTACCTTTTAAATATGAGGAGGTCCAAGGAACTGGAGAATTAAAAAATGGAAGCAAGGGGAAGAGTTAGAACTGAACATCCCTTTCCACAGGGATGGGAAGTGTGTACCTGTATCTGCCACAACACACAGATTATGGTGTGTACGAGTGGGCGGAGCCAAACTAGCATGAGGTATACTTTGAAGATGGAAAACTTCCAGTGTTTTTCGTAACATTCTTCACTTTCTACATCACTTATATTTTATCTCTGTATTATATTGTGGCCGACCAAATCTCTTGGTTCCAACACCCTTCCCATCCCCCCATTAGATTACGCCCCTAGGCGGAGGGTTGTTATTGCTGTTGCTCATGTGGAGTTCCGCTCGGTTACCTCATTCTCCTCCTACCTCCCACTATGGTGCCACCTATCTGACACACGGAGGCGGCTCCAGAGTCCCGAACCTCCAGAAGTGCCCCATCCTGCCCCCTCTCCCCCCCTCTGAGACCCGTTTCCATGGTGAAGAGCAGGAGAGTGGGCGGAGGAGGGTACATTTACCGGCCGCTACAGGACCGGGCACACCAGCGGGGGAACAGGGGCCTGCCGGAGACTCCGGCGAGAGTCGGATATCAGCTGCTTATTGAATTTTGCAGCTCCGGCGCCCCTTAGCTCACTGTCGGGAGACGGAGAGATTAAAGATTCATGCCGCGGCCAGGAGCCTCTCGGACCGACATAGGGCCCATCCACGCCATTCCCGGCAGGAAAGATACTGACAATATGGACTAAAAAGGTTCCTTTTCCATCAGAGTCCCTTTTTGCCTCCACCCCCCCCCCCCCCTCTCTCTTCAGAAATGGATTAGTATCCACAGCTGTGAGACATTCATATGCATAACTATTCATGCTGCGCATTCTATATTCAGACGCCACTCAGGCAACTGGTATTCGTCATATGAATTTCCAATAAGGCATTATACTCCGCTGAAAGGATTTTTGGAGATACCTCGACTAGCTTTTTTTCCTTCAGGCGACACAAAGAAATCCGGTGGTAAATGAAGCAGTTTAGGTGAGGCTAAATTTGCTAAGAGAAGAAACAGAGAGAGGGAGGAAGAGCAAGAGAGAAAGAGAGAGGGAGGAATGACTGATGCACAAACACATAACGTCTGTACTCCCTCCAAAGCCAGGCATTCATCTTCAAGGGAAGGGTGAACATTCATACCAGAGATTAAGCCTGCATAAAACATGCCATCTCCCCAAATGCTGACCTCCTGAAAATCTGCCCAGCAACCCCCGCTACTCCACCTACTCCAGCCTTCCTGAGTCTTGGCCTCATGAACCAAGTGTCACATTCAATACAGGTGCACCGCTGCCCGCTCTATACCCATGCCCTTTATTAATGTATGCATAAGCCGTCTGAAATAGTGCATGGCAAAGGATGACGAGAGAAACCTAGCATGTGGTACTCCATCAGTCCATGCATTCGGTGAGATACAACTCCTTTCTGGGGTTTTATAGATTAGTCAGAAGAGTTACTTAATTACCTCCAGGTTGTTCATTCATACATTGTCTGTAACTGTATTCAGTTCAGGGTTGCGGTGGGTCCGGAACCTCCCTGGGACCACTGGGCAACTGGAGGGGGTGCCAGTCGATCGCAGGGCAACACACACTTACACATTCACCCTGTGTTCTCCCTGTGTCTGCGTGGGTTCCCTCCGGGTGACTGTCTGTGAGGAGTGTGGTGTGTTCTCCCTTTGTCTGCGTGGGTTTCCTCTGGGTGCTCCGGTTTCCTCCCACAGTCCAAAAACACACGTTGGTAGGTGGATTGGCGACTCAAAGTGTCCGTAGGTGTGAGTGTGTGAGTGAATGTGTGTGTTGCCCTGTGAAGGCCAGGGTGTTTTCCCGCCTTGCGCCCAATGATTCCAGGTAGGCTCTGGACCCACCGTCACCCTGAACTGGATAAGGGTTACAGACAATGTATGAATGAATGAATGAATGATACACATACACATTTTGACAGACTGCAGTACAGGACAGGAAGCAGAGGCCAATACTACACCTACTTCAGCTCTCTGGACTGATCTCGGGAGGGACGAATGATATCTGAAGGAAAGAGAGAGAAAGCTTTTTGAATAAAATGGTAATAGATTTTAGAAACAAAAGTTATTTGCAGACAAACTACTTGCCCGACTGCTGCCTGTCTCCATCAGCAACCCCTGACCACTTGAATGCTTTATTGAACACACACTCTGTGGGTCTATAGACGCTATAGACGTTTGGTCTGAGACACCGGCGTCTGGCCGTAAGAGCTAAGGCAATCTCCCGAGTGGACTTTTCCAATTATGGCCCCCTGAGGCACACACGTCTGATGTATAGTGGTCAGAACAATGGCCCCTGTTTGAAAAGGCCATCGAGATGTCTTCAATTGAGTAAGTTGAGCTTTAAATGGGTTTTTCTGATGGGAGAATGGAGGCAGTCGCTGCTATTTCTCTCTCTCTCTCTCCCTCTCCCTCCCTCTCTCTCCCACTCTCTCTCACCAGTCTGGCTGATGAAGGCCAGCCCACGTTCATCTTCCCGCCCCCTCTCTCTTCCCGGACTTTCCTAATGAAATCTAGAGTGGCTCAGGCGAGGAGACACAAGCAGACACAAACAGCATTAGAGCAGAGATGGAGGGACCGGGACAAGAAAGCAAGCACTGCTAGAGGACGCTTGTCTCAGTATAACGAGCAGAGGGCAGAGGTTAAATTTGGATTTGGAAGGCTGTGGTGAAGCTCTTCAAAATTAGTCGAGGAGGAGGCTGTGAAATTACAGGCAGCTTTGACATTGGCTAAGTTTACAAGCTAATCATCAAGCCAAAAGCTAATAAAAAACTGACAGGTTAGAGATGGAAATAAATGACCATTTACTGTCCATCTACCAACAACTTTTGTCTACTTGCATCATACCTAAAATACGGGATAGGAATCCATCACTCAGTTCCACCTTTTGAATTCCACCTATAGCCCTTTTTTCAACACTTGGGGATTGGGCATGGTGACCTAAAGTGCATGTGCAGCTGCTCCAGACTGCTTTCCTACTGGCGATGATTTTCTATGGAGATTAAACAACCCTCAGCTATGGGTGCAGCTTAAAGGAGTGGAAATGCCTGCTTAGAAGATGTGCCTACAAACCTTTGAACACATGCATAACTAGCAGCTAGCACCATGCTAATCATCACACACTTGCCTCAGGCTGTTTCAGGGTTGCTCAGCAATCTCAAAGAGACTTGCTTAAGGGGAAAACTGTACATCTGATATTTTAGTAGAGCTGGTTCAGTCACAATGTAGGTAAAACTAGAAAACCCTGTAGAAGGTAAAGGGATTTTTTAGCCCCTTCCAAGGTACCTAGAGGATGAACATTATTTTGGATCATTCCAGCCCTGTTTAACCTCTGGACGCAGGACGATGGAATTGCAGACTCCCTCATGAAAGTCCATCTTCTTTGAAAGCCCTGCTGAGCTTATTAACTGTGCATACACAGCCACGGCTCTAAATCAGGGCCAAACATGGGGACGGGAAGCCACCGGGGAGACACTCGACTTCCTTTTGAAAACGAGCTCTGAGCAGCTTCTTTATTTTATGACATGGAAAAACGTTCCAATATTCATGTTTCATAATGTTACTGTGCTCTTAATTAGAGCCGTCTGTCATGAGTTAAAGACCTGTTTCGCTTTGAGGGAACAGACCGAATGGCACCCCCAGGTGTCTTTCTTCTTTATTACCACACTTTCCCTCTTTATCTCTGTGCTATTTCTTTCTCTCTTCATCCCTCTACGTTTTATTGCTCCAGTGTGTTTTGTAGGTTTTTTGCCACCATTTCGTGTTAGCTTAGTTACATTAACTTGACTCCTATGACCTCCACTGCCCCCTGTATGTGTCCCTCACTAACATCCACTTCTCTCCCCCACAGATCAGCTGCCAAAGGTCATAGACAGTGTATTCATCTTCCAGGAAGGAGACCCCAACACAAACACCACCTACGACGCCATCGTGGTGGAGCAGTGGACAGTCACCGATGTGAGTAAAGCCAGCATATTAGTCTGTGAAGCCTCCTGGGTAACACCGCTGACTTCTAACCATAGGACTAGGGTTCAATTCCCAGCTTAATAAAGTGGCCAGCTCATGTTTGTGATGTCACAACCATGAACCGTTGCATATTCCCATCCATTCAGACCGCAGAGCTGTTGATTAATCCCAGTTAATTAGTTTAATAATTCGACAAAAAGCAATTTTCCACTTT
Source organism: Hoplias malabaricus (assembly GCF_029633855.1). Lineage (NCBI taxonomy): Eukaryota > Metazoa > Chordata > Actinopteri > Characiformes > Erythrinidae > Hoplias > Hoplias malabaricus. The sequence goes on from NC_089800.1 coordinate 4,703,140, forward strand.
TCACAGTGGCCCGAGTGGCCACCGTTTCTGCTGTGTCATCTCCTGGTCTCTGTTAACAGACCGCATGCTATTCCACTCATGTTGTTCATGTCTGATCTGTAATGTACATGGTCGAACAAACCTAAACAAACGGTCATTTTCAACAACGGAACACATGAATGAGACTATAATTAACATATCGACTGGGTTTATCATATCACTGATTATAAACAACCGGGATCAGCTTTGACTGCTCTGACGAAGCCTCACGCTCATTTTGAAACCAACACAGTGCCTCCAAATTAATAGAAAGCCTTGTATATCATTTCTACAGGGATCAGCGACATAAAGCACACAGAGAATTGCGATGGTTCTCTGATTTATTTCCACCGTTCACTGTGTGAATGTACACAAGCCAGGTCTCCTCTATCAACAGAATCACACCAGGAAAAAAGCAAATTGTGCCAATTTGTTTTCCGTCCTCGGTGGTATTGCCACTTGTTGATCTGCAACAAGAAGCCATCACAACAAGTGCATCTCATGGCAGAAAGCAAATAAACAAAGAAAGAACTAATACATAGAAAATGAATAATACTGGACAATTAATCCAGAATATTTTATTCATTTGTCAGCTGTAGATAAAATATATTGAATATAAATAAAAAGCAAACTAATTAACTGTACAAAATAATGTGATTAACCATGATTTATTTTTTTAATGGATTGACAGCACTAGAAAAAACACAAGGTCTGTTTTTAATGTCATTTTTCTTTCCATATTGAAAGAAAAACAAAGAATCAGAGAGGAGGAAAAAGAAGAGGAAATGGACCAAGAGGTGGTGGAGGGAGGGATTTGTGAGTGGCACTAATGGGCCAGGGGGCCAGGGTATCCAGGGAGGCCAGGGGTCCTGGGGGGTTGAGATCCAGACGTGCTTTGTTCTGATGGGATGTTGTGCCGGGTTGGCATTGATTCTTCTCAAGTTGGTCACGCTTGGCCTGGTCTTGGCGGTGTAAATGTGTGTGTGTGTGTGCACTGGCCAGTATGTGTGTGTGTGTGTTGGGGTAATTGCTGTGTATTCTGATGCTATCACAGTAATCGAGTTTCTTAACCCTGTAGCTCTAGTTGCCGTTCTTATTCACTACACCTGTCTGTCTGTCTCTCTCTCTCTCTCACACTCTCTCCCTCTTTCTCTCCCCACTTCTCAGTGCTTATGACTCTCCACCACACCTTTCTCTCTGTGTGAGCCGTGACCTGCATTGCATCGCTGGGTAAAGCTAAGAACACAAAGCCACTGTCTTAGCATTACTCCCTGTGGCTCTGGGTATATGTGCTGCATTCAGATCTAAGCTGGCCTGACATCCCATTCCTTTTTGGTTCAGTCTGGAGAGCAGGAAGTGTGCAGGATGTTTTTATATGGAGCGTTATTGTTCTTATATCAGGAGCGTGTCGTCTCGCTGGTCTCGCGGTGGAATGCAGGGATCACAAGTTCACTTTTATGTAGGTGACAAACACCCGTAATAATCAGACAGTGAATGAACAGATCTTTTATTGTCTACAAAAACAATGTGAGTATAATCCACTCAATGAATGATTTATTAATAAATATCTATTAATAAACTATGGAAACTGAAAAACACCAAAAAAAAAAAAAAAAACACAGTATGAAGCAAGACCACGAGTCAAAGTGCACTTCAAACGTACCACACTGCTTCACTATTTCCTGTTTTGCAATCTTCAGCAAGCCTTTGAAATGTCACCCTGGCCTCTTTATGAAGTGCTCTATGGCAATGAAACAGTGCATAAACGGGAAAGATTGAGGTGCCACTGTTAACGGCGCTCCCTCACATTGGCCCTCATCGTTCAATGCAAAGCGTACAATGCCGTCCAAATTGAGCGAGCACTCTATTCTGGGTCGCGGAAGAAAATCAATAGACAACGCAACCTTGGAGATATAATGCAATGAAGGCCCCCACCCCTTCTCCCATTTCACATTTCCTTGAGGAGCAATCCTCCAAGATTTACTCCACGCCAAAGGACTTATTAGTTTTGATCCGCTGAGGAGGAAACCATCTTAACCACATTATATTACGCTCTGGGTGAACGTCTAAAAACATTTAAAGTGTTTAAAGAAGCGGTTTATTTGAAAAACCTATTCACACGATTTATCCCCTACATCTAAAGTGTTGCGCATCAGCTAAGACATATTTAGCATCTGAAATTTAGCTTCCTTGCTCTTTTGTTTTCCAGCTAAGAGTTATGAAATCTTGATTTGGCCGATGGAAAATTAGAAGGAGCTGATTTTACAAACGGGAGCTGATTTTACAAACATTATACAAGATAATAAAGTGTTAATATAGATTCCATGCATCAAATACAATACAGAATATCTATCACAATTTAGAAACCTGCTAATGTGCTCCAGAGTTAGCTTAGCGCTAACATACAATTAGAAATCCCATAGGGGATGTAGCACAAATAATTGCTATTATACCATAGGTTTGCTTTGTTGGTTGTTGGTGTTTTTTGGAAGATTCTGACCCAAATATAAGTCTCTCCACTTCTACACCGCTGAAGTCCTACTATCACACACAATGCCACCAGCCCTGGGAGGGTGAGAACAAGCATGTGCCTTGCACTACTGCCAATATGTCACTAGACAATGCAACGTGCTGGAGGAGAGCACCGAATCCCTTGATCTAATCTCCAGGAATTGAAGCAGTGATTTTGATGTGATGAATTTTGTCGAAAGTCGATTTAAATACATACAAACATTGTAGAAGTTTGCAGCAGAATATTCCAGAGACTTTGCAATTGCCAGGTTGTCACCAGTGAAGCTAGAGAGGTGTTGACGAGGTCGGAAAGACTCTTTTCTTGGAGTGTAATCACCACTTTGCCTCCGCCTGAAGGTGTGGTCTTCTCACCAGGTTTCTGGGAAGGGAAGGAGTGAAGAAAATGATGTTTTAACACCTAAACGACCTTTGCAATGTATATGAAGCCTGTTTCCAGAACACTGCTAATAAACACAGCAGGAGCAGGGCCTGGAGATATCTTTGGAAGAAATCCACAGACTGCTAAAAATGATCTGCCTGCCGGAGGCTTCTAAGGGCTCCATTTTTTACAAATCTGTCTTCATGCAGTGATTTTCTTGTGAATCTGTAGAACAGTACAAAGAAAGGAGATGTTTTTATACAGAAACCAATGCTTTGCTATGTGTGTTATGCTATTGTCTTTCTTTTATCAGATCAACCCTTTTTGTTCCTATTGCAATGTTGCTACTGTATTGCTAATTATCATAAAACATATTAATCAAGATTGAATATGTATAACAAAGGGATAATAATGATTTTCAAAATGCGCTGCAACAAAAACACACCCAAGGGAAACAAATGCATTGGCAAACCCCCAAAAAATGCACCATATGTTTGAGCATTTGTGAGTGAATTCAGCTCATTGTGGACACAGGTTCATTACATAAGCATGAAATTAAATTAGGAACTGGAATGATGAAATTGGGCGGCACGGTTACGCAGCAGGTAGTGTCGCAGTCACACAGCTCCAGGAACCTAGAGGTTGTGGGTTCGATTCCCGCTCCGGGTGACTGTCTGTGAGGAGTGTGGTGTGTTCTCCCTGTGTCTGCGTGGGTTTCCTCCAGGTGACTGTCTGTGAGGAGTGTGGTGTGTGTTCTCTCTGTGTCTGCGTGGGTTTCCTCCGGGTGACTGTCTGTGAGGAGTGTGGTGTGTTCTCTCTGTGTCTGCGTGGGTTTCCTCCGGGTGACTGTCTGTGAGGAGTGTGGTGTGTTCTCCCTGTGTCTGCGTGGGTTTCCTCCGGGTGACTGTTTGTGAGGAGTGTGGTGTGTTCTCCCCGTGTCTGCATGGGTTTCCTCTGGGTGACTGTCTGTGAGGAGTGTGGTGTGTTCTCTCTGTGTTCGCGTGGGTTTCCTCCGGGTGCTCCGGTTTCCTCCCACAGTCCAAAAACACACGTTGCAGGTGGATAGGCAACTCAAAAGTGTCCGTAGGTGTGAGTGTGTGAGTGAATGTGTTGCCCTGTGAAGGACTGGCGCCCCCTCCAGGGTGTATTCCTGCCTTGCGCCCAATGATTCCAGGTAGGCTCTGGACCCACCGCGACCCTGAACTGGATAAGGGTTACAGATAATGAATGAATGAATGAATGATGAAACTGCTGCACACAAGTAGAACCACGATGTTGACTGAATAGCCAATGAGAAGGCACCTGACTAGATCCTTTACAATAGGTTCGAATTTCGAATACATGTAGCTAAGTACAGGTTCCTATCTCGCCATTTTAGCCTCAAAGCTCACAGGACAAAACTAAAGAAGCTCACTTCTGAAGCCAAACATATCCCACCTGACCAGAGTAAAGGGAATAATTGTTTAAACTTGATTTTTTCAGAGAAATATTGCATTAATGGCCGTCCAGACGGGGAACGGTTACTGCGCTAACATTGTTAGCAGCATATAGTTTGTCACGGCTATATAACACCGTGTGTTGCAGTAGGCAATGCAATAGCCCCTTATCAGTCCTGGAAAACCCAGTTAGATCTGAGATTAGATTAGGGGCTAAGTTGGGCCATCAGGACGCCAATAAAGACTCTTTGAAGCCGAGTGTCACAGAAGGGGCGCTGGCTTTAAACATACCTCAACATGTCGCGTGTGAGACGAGTGTGAGAAAGCTGATTAAGAGTCAGTCCCTCTCTAATTTGGGCCCGGACCTCATGGAACAGACAGAAAAGCAAAGTTTGAAGGTCGTGTGAAAGACGCAGGACCAGTGTGATATCAGAAAGTGGCAGAAAGATCATTAAAACATGTCCTTTGGCAGTTCTTTCCTCTCTGACTCCTGCGGAGGTGAGGGAAAAACACGTGACCCACATTTTCAAAGCACAGTTTTCATCCGGATGTACCGTGCCGAACCAAGAGTGGGGGAGATTTTTTTTTTCAATTCAGAGAAAAAAAATGAGGTCTAATTGAGGTCAGAGGTGCTTGGCCCCAAAAATACTGTAAGTCTAGTTACTCCACCGAATAAGTAGAATTCCTCTTATCTGGTTTCCCAGAGTAACGTCGTCGCTAGGGGTCAAGCTTTATTATCCTGGCGCCTCTGGACATATCATTGAGGAGGAAGTCAAGGTCCTGGTGTTCAGTGGCCACTAACTTACTAGAGAGGCACTGTTACTCCTGACCATCCTCTAGCTCTCCAACTGTGGGAAGTTTCTGACAACAGAGCTGCTCCTGGTTGGATATTTTTGGGTTGTGGACCGTCTCAACCTGACATTGACACTGAAGCCAAAACCCCAGCAACACAGCTGAGAATAGACCACCAGCCAAATGAAAGCTGGTCTTGTCAACATTGGTGCTGTGGTCAACATCTGCTCAATGAGGAATGGAAAATCAAGAGAGTACAGTCACTGCTGCAGTGGTGTACAATAATTCAAAACCGCAACGTCTTATTAAACAAATGAAAATGAGAAATCACCTTTATAGTGGAGTTTTTACAGGTGACATGCATTATGTATATCATCTTCCTGCCATACTGTACCCCACCCCCTCAGTAGCTCTACTGTAATTGTATTTTTATTAAGTTGACCTGTAAAGTACTTTAGTGCGGCATGGTGGCGCCGCAGGTAGTGTCGCAGCCACACAGCTCCAGGGGCCTGTAAGTTGTGGGTTCGATTCCCGCTCCGGGTGACTGTCTGTGAGGAGTGTGGTGTGGTCTCCCTGTGTCTGCGTGGGTTTCCTCCTGGTGACTGTCTGTGAGGAGCGTGGTGTGTTCTCCCTGTGTCTGCGTGGGTTTCCTCCTGGTGACTGTCTGTGAGGAGTGTGATGTGTTCTCTCTGTGTCTGCGTGGGTTTCCTCCGGGTGACTGTCTGTGAGGAGTGTGGTGTGTTCTCCCTGTGTCTGCGTGGGTTTCCTCCGGGTGACTGTCTGTGAGGAGTGTGATGTGTTCTCCCTGTGTCTGCGTGGGTTTCCTCCGGGTGACTGTGTGTGAGGAGTGTGGTGTGTTCTCTCTGTGTCTGCGTGGGTTTCCTCCGAGTGACTGTCTGTGAGGAGTGTGATGTGTTCTCTCTGTGTCTGCGTGGGTTTCCTCCGGGTGACTGTCTGTGAGGAGTGTGGTGTGTTCTCTCTGTGTCTGCGTGGGTTTCCTCCGAGTGACTGTCTGTGAGGAGTGTGATGTGTTCTCTCTGTGTCTGCGTGGGTTTCCTCCGAGTGACTGTCTGTGAGGAGTGTGATGTGTTCTCTCTGTGTCTGCGTGGGTTTCCTCCTGGTGACTGTCTGTGAGGAGTGTGGTGTGTTCTCCCTGTGTCTGCGTGGGTTTCCTCCGGGTGACTGTCTGTGAGGAGTGTGGTGTGTTCTCTCTTTGTCTGCGTGGGTTTCCTCTGGGTGACTGTGAGGAGTGTGATGTGTTCTCTCTGTGTCTGCGTGGGTTTCCTCCGGGTGACTGTCTGTGAGGAGTGTGGTGTGTTCTCCCCGTGTCTACGTGGGTTTCCTCCGAGTGACTGTCTGTGAGGTAGGCTCTGGACCCACCGCGACCAACAATTTAGGCAAAAAATGGCTTCGGGGCTCTATACCCTTTTAGTCAATGCTTGATATTGACCTCATGTGCAACTGCTCCAGAGCATTACAGTGGGTACAAACCTTTGGGCATACATTGTATATTCAGTGCCTCTGAGAAATGCATTTTGTCTAGTAGGATGAGAGACTCCATCCTGGACTTGCCTCTGCTCCGCTTTATTGTCTGCCCCGGTGAAAGAGTGATGAAAGGGCATGTAAAACAGGCACCCCCCCGTACTCCTCGGCTCATGCGTCTGGCTATTTTAACACACAGCGCACCACTGGGCCCAGGTCCAACACAAACCCTCCCTCGCCTTATCTACACTCCCTCTGGGCGAGCGCCACAGCTCGGGCCAATGTAAATAACCAGGCTCGCTTCAGCAAGGGCCCTAAAGCCTCTGAAGTCCATCTCAGACGTTTACCACACTGCCCACAACTATGCTCTTCACTTCAGGCGCAGGGGATGAGATAAGATGTTGTGATGGTTGCTCGGTGGAACCCAGAGTTCAGCTTCATATTACAAAATTGTTATACAGCTACTGCTCTTCTAGGGAGGCTATACACTGCAGATTGGAACATTCCTCTGAAGATTTGATGGATATGTAAACATTAGTAAAGAGGGGTAGTGATGTTGGATGATTAGATCTGTATCAATTAATTAAGTAATTAGGTAAAATTAAGTCAAAAATACTATAGAAATTAAGTAAACTTAAGTAAAAAAAGTATAGAAATACTAAAGAAATAGAAAGTATACTAATATCAATGAACGTGTAGAATGTTTGTAAATGTACTATTTTAATATAAATATACAGGAGGTCCTCGGGTTACGTCAGTCCCGAGTTACGATGTTTCGTGGTTACGACACATCTCCCATTTACTGTATAAAGCCTTGTTTCGACTTTTGCGTTGTAAACGTCGTAACGTGAACTTCGTGTTTGGTGTGCGCGGCGCGGCGGAAGAATACACGGTTACGCAGCTCGGGACCGAGGAGGATAGGTGTTAGGATAGGATAAGTGCTTACAGTATGTTATTTACATATAGTACGTATGTACGTATGTTCCGACTTATGTTACGACGCGACGTAGGAATGGATCAACGTCGTAAGTCGAGGACCCCCTGTATATACTTTTTTTAATTAATTAATTAAATTTTTTATGTATGCTTTAAGTGTGAGAGTAGTACATTTTGAGTACACTACTAGTATACACCAACGTTTTATTTTGTACTCCGACTAATAATATACCTCTATCCCAACTGTAATTGTAATGGATTATAATATGAATATAGTTTCTTAAAATTTCATAAATAAACCTTGTACCATGGTAACGTTTTTATTTGTTACTAAAAGGTCATTCCCGGTATTCATCAATGGGGTAGGAAGAGATGTAAATATCTGGCAACCCCAAGTGAAAAAGCAGCTTTGAACCTTTGCCTAACATTAACCATAAACTTAAACTTAAACCTAACCCTACAAAAAACCCTAACTCTAAACTTAACATGAATATTTAACCACAGAATCCAGAAAGTTAGAAAAAGCAGTGTTTATAAAGTTATTTCTTAACAGAAAATGTGGGTAAATAAGAGATTTGAATGCAGCGAAACAGCACAGTGAACATACAATAACAAGTAGCGTTCTCAACACACAAATGACACTGTTTTAGTAGGTATGGTCTTTAGTAGTTCACCTATATTTTGGTTGTGAAATCATGTTATATTTATGTTTATACGTATGTATACTGATTGTCAATAAAATCAGCTGAATGTTCATCGGCGGGCGGCATGGTGGCGCAGCAGGTAGTGTCACAGTCACACAGGAGGTTGTGGGTTCAATTCCCGTTTTGGGTGACTGTCTGTGAGAAGTGTGGTGTGTTCTCCCTGCGTCTGCGTGGGTTTCCTCCGGGTGACTGTCTGTGAGGAGTGTGGTGTGTTCTCCTTGTGTCTGTGTGGGTTTCCTCCGGGTGACTGTCTGTGAGAAGTGTGGTGTGTTTTCCCTGCGTCTGCGTGGGTTTCCTCCGGGTGACTGTCTGTGGGGAGTGTGGTGTGTTCTCTCTGTATCTGTGTGGGTTTCCTCCGCGTGACTGTCTGTGAGGAGTGTGGTGTGTTCTCCCTGTGTCTGCATGGGTTTCCTCCGGGTGACTGTCTGTGAGGAGTGTGGTGTGTTCTCCCTGTGTCTGCGTGCGTTTCCTCCGCGTGACTGTCTGTGAGGAGTGTGGTGTGTTCTCCCTGTGTCTGCATGGGTTTCCTCTGGGTGACTGTCTGTGAGGAGTGTGGTGTGTTCTCCCTGTGTTTGCGTGGGTTTCCTCCGGGTGACTGTGAGGAGTGTGGTGTGTTCTCCCTGTGTCTGCGTGGGTTTCCTCCGGGTGCTCCGGTTTCCTCCCACAGTCCATAAATAACACACGTTGGTAGGTGGATTGGCGACTCAAAAGTGTCCGTAGGTGTGAGTGTGTTAGTGAATGTGTCTGTGTTTCCCTGTGAAGGACTGGCGCCCCCTCCAGGGTGTATTCCCACCTTGCGCCCAGTGATTCCAGGTAGGCTCTGGACCCACCGCGACCCTGAACTCAATAAGGGTTACAGATAATGAATGAATGTTCATCGGCGTACAGTTCCCTGTACCATTTATTCTCAGCAATTCCACCCAAAACTACAAGCCAAATGTACTTGAAATGTATATATAAGGAAATAATACTTAACTATACTTTTCTAGTGTATCTCAATCAAAAGATTAAGTACATGTATATACCAAATATAGTTGTCACTATAAGCCAAGCATATATATATATATATATATATAATAATAACTATGTTTATTATATCACTGATAAGTTCATAACAAGTAATCTGAAACTATGCTTGCTTTTTTTATTGTACACGTAATATATACTAGTGACTAGTGGACTAATTCATTTGAGACTAGTACAGTTACAGTTTCTGCAGGAGAATCAGACCTGTCAGTGCAAACATGCAAATCTGGTGGTGCAAAAGTGTTGGCACCCTCAGCCTGAGAGTGAACACTAGGCTGACACGCGACATGGTTTCCTGTGGGCAGGTGCAGTTAAACCGCACTGCTTTTCCTGTCTTATCAAAATGAACACAATAGCTTACTCACAGAGAAACCCACACAGCGCTGAAAACACTCAAAACAAGTCATTAAACAGACGCTCTGAATATGACTCCAACTCTGCTTAAGAAGCTGCCGTACAATACATATTTTATATTAACATCTGTCTTTATGAACCCCATAGAAACGAAGCTGTTGTCACATTTGGATTAAAGAGAACATAGTCTCCTTCTTTTCTCAAGTTCAGAGCCGTAATGAAACATCTGTGGCCTACTTTGATCAAAACACACAAGGATCAAACCCCACAGCAGCGTTCTCCCCCTGTCTAAACAGGACTGTTCAAATGGCTGTTTTCAGCACCTGTTCCTTTAAATGATAATGAGCCGCTCGCTGTTCACCCCGACCCTGAGTGCACAGCAGTGAGGAGCGAGGAGCAGAAGCTCTGCTTTTTAGCCGTTTTCCCTCAGTTCCCTTTATACTCCGTTCTCATTTTCTCAGCACTTGTTGTGTTTGTTTTGCTGAGTTTAATCTCATTTTGCACTCTCACATAAACACAGGTGCAGCACAGTGATTGGAGCGGCTCAGACAAGGGGCGGAGTAATTCTGAAGTCCCTGGAGCAGAATCTGAACGGCTCGTTTTATCCCATGTTTTTGAACTTGTTTTGTGTGTGTTATTTACAGGGCATACAGGTGAAGACGGATTACATCCCTCTCCTGCAGTCTCTGGCGTCATTCGGATGGAAGCTGACCTGTGTACTGCCCACACCAATCGTCAAGACTAACAGGTAGGAAATCCTTGCGCAATTTTAACATTAACTACTTAGGATATCATCAATGTCCAAAGAAACACGTACCTCAAAATAGTAGCTTTAAAAGAGAAGGAAAAAACCTTCTTAACTTCCAGTGGAAGACAAGGGTAAAGGGTTTATTCTAAGGAGTGAATGTTATACTAAGTAGTTTTATTCATCATTCATTTTTTTTACACAATATGAAGGACAATGTAGTAAACTAAAAATTAACATTGAAATGCGTGTTTTTCTTTGGACAGCAACAGTATTATACAATACACCCTTAAAACACTTGGGTGTCCTCTTTTCTCTCAGCCCAAGCATCATTGTTGGAGAGTAGTATAATGTTCCCAAAAGCAGTAGGGTCTCTCCTTGTTTAATCCTCATTGCTCCCTAGCAGCTCAACACAGTCATAGAAAGTCAACAGTGCTTTGATTGATCTGATAACAGGGTAATTAAAAATATTAATATTTTTTTTAATTCAGGGATTTGTAGGAGGAAGTTGGAAGGAGTTGAAGAAGTAGACGTAAAGAGTACCAACCCAGTAAACATTTAGCCGTTGATTCAACATTGAAATATCGCAATGACTGCCTTATAATCAACGTTCTCTTAAGGTTGAAAATGAAAGTTGAAAAGACGTCCAAACACAGACATTGAAAAGACGAATATTAGACGTATTTTGGACGTCCATTGACGTTATTAATTGGTCCCGAAATAAATTACTTGTATAAAACGCGTTTAGGACGTCCACTGATGTTATCGATTGGTCACCACCTAACTAACTTATTAAGATGGATTTTGGACGTCCATTGACGTTTAAAATATGTTCTTGACGGACAGACTACTTTTAGACTTATTTTGAACGTCCAGGGACGTTCCTTGTTTACTGGGAAAGCTTGGGGGGCTAAGACAATAAAGGTTCTGCCTCCCAACAGTGGCTAGTATAAATTTCTTTATGGCTAATAGTCCAGGGCCAGAAGAACTCAGGATGCGAGGAGGGTGTAGGGCTGAAAAAGCTCAGCTGAATTAATTGGAGCTAAAACTTTGTAAGACTTCTGTATGTACACACGAGGAGTTTTAGCATGGGTCAGAGTTTCTGTATCAGTTATGCAAAGAAGCACAGAAGGTACTCCACACTGCGGTGATAGAAATACACCCTCCTTCTCAGACCTAATGTGGTTTTCAAAAAGGGGAGTTCAGACAACAGTTTAACAGTCACTCCACTGATGTTTACTGTACAGTTTGAGAGTCTGATGTCTGTGGATTTAGAGTGAAATCTTTAGCAAGTTTCACCTTCAAGACGTTAGAACTGCTCCATTCCAATCCAAGATATTAGAACAGGGAGCAGACAATTAGTGGTGTTTTTAATTTAATTGAGTATCAGACCATGGCAGAGAATTATATCACCAAAGCACAGCATGTAGATTATAAAGAGGGGGGGATCCTAGGACTGATCCCTGAGGACCACCTTGTGGAACAGAATCAACAAGCAATTTAGGTTTTCCAAAGCAGCAGACTGAAATCTATTGGTAATGTAGGAAATAAAGCAAACAAGAGAGGAAAGGAGTGTGTGGTGATTCGCTCTATATCAACTGCAGCACATTCGGAGGAGGCTACGTGGGGCATCTGTATCAGTTGAAAGAAGGAGATTGTCAGGACCACGTAAGAGGGATATTTCAGTGCGGTGCTTGGTATGAAAACAAGATTGAAAAGGTTGAAATAGGTCGTTACGTGATCAGAATGATTGTGTTTGAGAGGCTACAGCCCTTTCCAAATGTTTAGCTATAAAAAGAAGATTAATGATTGATCGGTAGTGCTCAAGTATAGCAGCATCAAGGCCAGCTTTTTTAAAGCAGAGACATGGAAGATGAGTTAGATTTGGCTGCGAGGTCAGCAGTGAGGGCAGCTTCTGTATAAATATGTGAGGTTATGTGAGATGGCAAAGAAAGAATGCTGGTAAATATGGTTAACTTTGCCTTTCAGAAATCAAAGGAAGCCATTACATATTTTCAGCAGCGCTGCAAGGAATAGCAGCAGGGGAGTGAAAGAATTTGTTGAAGGTATTAAAAAGAATTTTGGGCTTAAGGTCTACTTGGAATAATATTTTATAAATTTCCGTCTGACTCCCAGCAGCTGTGAGAAGTTATTCCTGGTAGAGAACAGTTGGTTTCTGGTTATGCAAATGCTGATACTTACAATGTAAGTGTTTCATTTGTGGTGGATATAGAGAAGCATATCCAGGAAGATAACAGAACCACAATTAACGGTTCACATTCAGTTTTCCTGCAAACATTTTCACACCTGAAGCACATATAGCATCAACTATTATCTTTTCACGCTTTATGGAAAAAAGACACACAACAGCCTGTGCCAAAGCCCCTCAACACATTTCTCAGAATGCACAAGTCGTTCTTGAAACCTCACACGACACGAAGAAAGTGAAGTACCACGATGTGTCATAAGGTGGAAAATCACATGCAGATGAGTGTGTGAGAATGGCAACGTGCTGAAAGAGTGAGGATGACTTTTGTCAGAAGAAAAGATATTCTACCGTGTCTGTAGGAGTTTACGTAACTGTAAATGTAAAATAGCTATAAATATTCCGTATGAAATAATATAGTACATTTTCTGTTATTTTAAGGTTAAATGTCTAGGAGATATATATATAATGGGGAAATTTCTTGGGCAGACCAGTTACAGAGACCCCTAAGTAACTGTAACAAACATCTTGTCAAGGGTCATCCCTGGCGCAGAAGAAATGTGGCACTTCCTCTCACAAAGCATATACAGTGGAACCTCTACTAACGAACTTTCCAAGATATGAACCGGGCATTTGAACATTTTTTGCCTCCACCAACGAACCACGACTCTAGAAACGAACCCGAGCCTCCGCCGAGCCGACGGCTGGAAATGGCCCTGACCCCAATAGGCGAGTCTCCCAGCGCCCAGACTTGAGTGAGCTTTTAAGATTAGCAAATTGTAGCTTTAGCAATTTAGCATTAGTGTAAATAGCAGACATCGAAATTCGTGCTAAGTTAAGCCGTATCTACGCTTCGTCTCCCCACATTCACCACCTACTCTCCGTTATTCCACCCACCCCCCACCTCCCGTCATACAGCCAGTGCCTGTGTTACTCCTCCAGCCAGTCGTCACGTCTTCAAGGTAGCGATGTGTAACCACTTACAACTTTATTATTTCTTTTTTATTACTGTTTCCACTGTATTTCTCTTTTATTTTTAGTAACGCTACATGTATTTTACTAATTTGAGAGTGTTGTAAACATATATCAGTGTAAAAAGGGTGACTTTCGGGGTGGGGGCTGGAACGCATTAAATGCGTTTCCATTATTTTAAATGGGGAAAATTGACTCGAGAAACGAACTTTTCTACTTATGAACCGGGTCAGGGAACGGATCAAGTTCGTAAGTAGAGGTTCCATTGTAATAGGGAGTCTTCTGCTGAATGATGATGACAAATGATCAAAAGGAATTTTGATGTGAGTTTGGATTGGGATCACTGACATCGTCTTAGAGTCTTCAGTTGAAGACCAATTCCTTGTGCGCTACAGTTAAGTAATTGTCGAGAATATATTGTTTACAATTGGCCTATACTACAATTATGAGACATGTAACGTTTTTCCAAAATGTGACAGCTGAAATCTAGTGGAGTCCCAGAGAGAGTGAGAGAGTGAGAGTGTTGGAGAGAAGAGCAAAAACATTTTCTTAGTCTATTTTTGTTTGGAAGTGGGAGCTGTTGTAAGGACAGGGGGAACCTCTATTGCAATGTAGTTAACTCATTAGTGTTCAACAACTCCAGGAATCTGCAAACTACTACCCATACAGAAGGCAGAGAGCCTACAGGGCATGAGGTCGGTTGGTAGGCAGGCAGATAGATAGGTCATCCAGTCATGTAACATATAGCTTTTGCCTTTGACTTTGTTGAGAGTAGTACAGGTGTTTATCCACATTGTGAAAATGAGATTTGGCAGGATTGGACATCTCCTTTTATGTTAAAACTAATTTGTTGGATGAATTAAGACGTCACATGGAATGTCTTCACTCGTACTTCATATTCAGAGTACGGAGGTGTGGCTGGAGACAGATGAGGAGTGAAAAGCTCTGAGGTTTGTATTAGACTCGCCTCAGACGTTGATTCTCGGATTTATGCGCGCTCAAAGGAAATCTGTCACCTCGCATTTCTTCCCGGCGTAACTCGGCATGGAGCAAATGGAAGAGGAATGAACGCTGTATGAGTTCATTCAGCAGCAGTGAGATTTACACTGTGAGCAGGTGTCAGGAGTCTCAGTACTTTTGGCAGCAGTGTATTCAGCTGGAAGCCTGTGGGGTCGTAAGAACGTAGCACATAATACATTCATTTAAAGTAAAGTGATTGATATCAGGCCCAGGCTCCAGAGAGTTATAGTGGGGTTCATTGTGCCAGAGAATAGACAGTGATTCTGTAAGCCATAGGGCAGTGGCGTGTAGTAACTAATGTGTAGTACGTTTACTCAAGTACATGCACTATACGTGGTATGTTTACATCAGTCTAGATACGATTCGTGCCTTCTCAAGTACTTTGACACACACTTACGTAGATTACTTTATTCATTTTACCCACATTTATATTTACTTACTCAATCCAGTTGTAGCAGCATTTTACTTAAGTATAGATTTAGCATAGTGTCCAAGGGCTTGGGGGATGTAGTAGATGTCTAATTCTGTCAGGTGCAATGTGTGGTGGGGTGGGAAAAGGGGGGTGGTTGGGGGTTATTATGACCTGTTTGTTCAGTGTAATGGAACGTCAATGGAGCAAATTGATGATTGCTATAACGGCGTCTAAAAGCTCGGGGCAACGCTAGGTGTAGACGTTAGCATTATAATCTCCATCTGTCACCTCAGCACCTGATCCCCAAACAACCGCCACCCACCCGAACACCGCCAGACTTCCCCTCCTCCCGCGGTCTCCTCTGATTAATTATAGGCCCGTTTTAAACTTTCACAAAATGCCACAACACATAGCCGTCCAATACGACTAATTAATCAAAGCTGTCCCAGATTCGAGAGAGAGAGAGCCGTCACGTTTCAGAGTTAAGAGGAAACTGCGCACTCCTTATTAAAGCCCTGCTTTGGTAATTAAGGAGCGAAAAAGAGAGTATAATTGACCGTTTCATATCAGCTTAAGATTTCAATGCACTCTAGTTTGTCTTAAGGACTGTCTACATTTCAGACTCATCATCAATAAGACTAGACTCGTCAATTAATTACTGCTTTCAGAATTGCTTCAGGTAGCACACTATTATGTCTTCTTTATGCATAATTAACTGGTTAAGATGTAAACATCGGAATTCCCCATTCTTGAGAAATTGTCAAGGCAAAATTGTTCACAGTGGTGGTAAATGGAACCAGACGTCTGAAACTAAACTAAAGGATTGTTCATTCATTCATTCACTCATTGTCTGTAACCCTTATCCAGTTCAGGGTCGCGGTGGGTCCAGAGCCTACCTGGAATCATTGGGCACAAGGCGGGAATACACCCTGGAGGGGGCGCCAGTGTTTCACAGGGCAACACACACACTCACACATTCACTCACACACCTACGGACACTTTTGAGTCGCCAATCCAGCTACCAACGTGCGTTTTTTGGACTGTGGGAGGAAACCGGAGCACCCGGAGGAAACCCACGCAGATACAGGGAGAACACACCACACTCCTCACAGACAGTCACCCGGAGGAAACCCACGCAGACACAGGGAGAACACACTACACTCCTCACAGACAGTCACCCGGAGGAAACCCACGCAGACACCGGGAGAACACACCACACTCCTCACAGACAGTCACCCGGAGGAAACCCACGCAGACACGGAGAACACACCACACTCCTCACAGACAGTCACCCGGAGGAAACCCACTCAGACACAGGGAGAACACACCACACTCCTCACAGACAGTCACCCGGAGTGGGAATCGAACCCACAACCTCCAGGTCCCTGGAGCTGTGTGACTGCGACACTTGCCTGCTGTGCCACTGTGCCGCCCCTAAAGGATTGTGTATATTATTATGCACTTTGGCATTTTCCAAAGTTCTGAAATTAGACTACAATATGTTTTGGACACAGTATATAATGTAACACCTTGTCCAATGGCAAGAGTTGACAAACCACCCAGCGCTGAGCTGTGGAGCACTGGAACTAGGTCCTCTGAATTGGCACAGCTCCAATCAAATCCGATATCTTGAGAAGGAGTTGTAATCCAGAACTACATTCAGCATCAGGATCATATTGAGTTTTCTTTTATGAGTCTTTGTTAAAATGATTTGCATAGCACATCAAAGCCTTTTATTTTACAAAACGGAGAGAAATGCACGTTTCCAGGAAGTGGGGTCTTTGACGGGGTGAATCTTGGCTTCTCTTTCCTTAATGTCCTGTTCTATTTTTTTCTTATCCCCTCCTGATTTTCTGAGCAGGAAGAGAACTGTGCTTAAATATCCGGCTCTGTCAGGAGAGAGGGAACGGGCGAAGGGGCGAAGCAGGGGGTAAACGAGGCATTTGCCGTTGATTGTCAGCTTGTGCCGGTGATCTAAAGCTCATTTGATGTCGGCGGATCGTAGTGGAATCGAAGCTGAGGCTCTGCGTGCTGGTGCGGAGAAGTCAGGAGCCGGATTTGTTTTGAGCTCTGCCACGTTAGAGACTCTCTAAGTGCTTTTCTGGTTCAGATTCAGCAGCAGGGTGGTCGAGAGACATAGAGATAGAGTTAGAGTGAAGGAGAGAGCGGGGAGCTTATAAGAACGGGAGAGGCAGAGAAGGGGGAGAGGGAGTGTGAGAGAGATGAAGAATGTTTAGAAACACAACTCCAAGTCCTTGGAGGATTACAAACCTTATTTGAAGTAAGAGAGAGAGAGAGAGAGAGAGAGAGAGAGAGAGAGAGTATATACTCTTGCTCTCTGCTCTTGAGGCCTTTTTATATTGAAGTGTTCCAGAAACTCAAAACTCAAGAGCCTACCGTTCAAACCCAGCTTATCTTTCCTACTATCTCATTATGAGAGAGAGTGTTTTTATGTTGCCACTGCGGAGATCCCACCCAGTGAGACATTGTGTTTTTCTTTATGTATCTACTTGTTAGCTTCCCTTTACGTTACCGTGGTATGGAAATCCTGGAGGAATAAATTCCCACTCAGTGTTAGCTGGAATATTCTGAAATTTAAAAGCCACTGTCAAGGCCAAGACTAGATTAAAAAAAAAAAGCAGGTTAGTGTCGCAGTCACAGAGCTCCAGGGACCTGGAGATTGTGGGTTCGAGTCCTGCTCTGGGTGACTGTCTGTGTGGTGTGTTCTCCCTGTGTCCGTATGGGTTTCCTCTCATGGTCCAAAAACACATGGTGGAAGAGGATTGGTGACGCAAAAGTGTCCATAGGTGTGAATGTGTGTCGCCCTGTGAATTACTGGCGCCCCCTCCAGGGTGTGTTCCTGCTGGGTAGGCTCCAGACCCACTTACAGACAATGAATGAAATGATTTAGATCTCAGTAAGAGTTTGTTGTTAATTTGTTTAACCATAGTAACAATAACAGGCAATCCTTTGTAACGCCAAAACCATTTATGGCTAGGCTAAAAGAAACTTACCTCTAAGGATGTCCAGCAATGCCATTTCAAACGATGGCTGTGATGGCTTTAATTGTCTCAAACCTTTGTAATGTGTACTGTATTAAAAAGCCTGCGGAGTCAAAGAAATAAAACTCAGAAGCTACTTGGCAGCACAGTGCTGTCATTGTTACAATAGAGATTTTATTTTCTGGTACTGGTTGAGCCACCCCAAAGTATTCCAGCGCGAGGATCATCAAAAGATAGCTGAGAGAGCATAATATGAACCCTTTCTTCAGCATAATAAGCGACAGTGCTTTGGGGAAAGTGGTTACTGAGAGTTTAGCAGACTGTAACTAATCGAAATGGCCTCCGGACTACCATGAAAGAGGAAGCCATTAGAAATATCGCTAACGACCCACAAGTATGTAAATTTCTGAACCCTAACTAATGCTTCCTTCTTCATCTCCCTCGTTTCTCTCTTTTCCCCAGTGATGGAAGCCTGTCCACCAAGCAGATCGTGTTCCTCCAGAGACCGTCACTGCCCCTCAAGGGGAAACAAACCAAGGTAATGGGGCTCCTCTGTTCAGTAATGTCACGTAGCCTTTATTTCTCAGTTGGTTTCCACAAAGCTTGAAGAAATTGTGGTAAAATTAAATTTACATAATTCCTACCATTTCGAGTAGATCAGCTAAGATATATTTGGTGTCTGAAATGTGCATCTTTAGTTCTGTACTGGAACTATGAGGCTAATGTATCTAATAACTGATTAAAGTTTACAAAGCACCAGTTAGCATTTCATTTACAGTCAATTTCAGAGTGCTGGCCAAACATTCAGATCTCTGCTTCTGATGTATGCTATATGTACAAACATTTGTTGACACCCCTTAAAATTAGTGGCCTCTACAGTCATTTTGCCCAATGCTAACTGTCAGCAAGAAAAGTAGCTTTGGGCTGCAGAGCAGTTTCCAGTGCGTTGGAGTAGAGTTTGTGATGTAAAAAGTATCTGACCTTCCTTATGCCATCATGGCTGAATGGCACCAAATCTTCACAGCAATGTTCCAACATCTGGTCTAAAGCTTTCCAGGAATAGCTTTAATACTCTTCATTTCAGAAGAAATACTTGATTATTATGTGTCCACAAGCCTTTGGATGTTGAATGTAAATTTACAAGGTGTGAACTCTCCTGAGAAGCCCTTGAAATCCTTCAAAATGATCTGTAGATTTAAGTTTCGCCACAAATGACCCCAGATCTTCTGACTGAAATATGGCCAAAGAAAGAAAGTCCTGATTTACAGAGGTACGAACACTTCTCAGAAGTCTTTGAAAGCTCTAGATGATCATTTAACCAGAAAATATCAGGTCACTGGGTCAGGAGGTATGGGTGTTATAGCTACAGATATTTTAGACGATTTCAAATCATCTCACATGTGTCCGCACCTTTTTTCAATATGAACAATATTGTCTAGAGCCTCTAAACTGCAAAGATCATTAATTATTTCTCCGCAAATGGATCTGTGTTCTTTTCAAATCTGTTTGTTGTTGATTTTTCTCTATAATTTTTTGTACTGTCTTGTGAATTGCCTTGTGTCCCTGAGGATGCAAATGCAGGCCCTGGGTATTTTCCTCAGTTGGTTTCCCCGGCATCAGTTAAAAACCCCGTCTCTTTCTTTGTTCTGAATGAAAACTCATTAGCAATGTCCTTGATTTGCATAAATGAAACAGGCTCTGTAAATCCATCCTTGTGTTGCAGAAACTCATCTTCAAAACCAGGAACAAGTCAACCAAGAACTCCATCAAAGATGCTCCCAAAAACAAGAAGAAGAAGGGCACGGCCGCAGAGAAAGAACTGGACGAGCCACCGAAGGTCCAGGATGGTGCAGGGATGGACGTAGCCGACAAGGACAGCAAAAAGAAAGGGAAAAATGAGGGCAGAGTCAGAGAGAATGAGGATGTGAAAGCAGGGGAAGAGAGTGAGGAAGGGATTGAGAGGAACCGTGAGGTCAGCAGAGAGTTAGAGACCAAAATAGACAGGGAAGAGAGAGATGTGGAGGAAAAACATGAAGGGTCAGAGGGCATGAAGGGGCCAGATTCATCTGCTGAGGTTAAAAAGGAAGAGATGGGAAATGAAGAGGGGGGGAGTGATCTAAATAGAGAGATGAAGATGGTGGACCTACCTGGAGAGGACAGGACAGAGCAGGAAAACCTACAACAGTACCCACAGTCGGTCGAGGAATCGGAAGGATTGGCCGAATCGGACATTTAGGAATACCTGTAAGATTTGCCTTGCCTCTGCTTGCATAGGACAGGACAGTGTGAACATTTCAGCATCTGAACAGGGGATACATCACATTAAAAACATCACATTTGCTCCTGTGGCCTCTTCAAGCCCATGCTGACCACAACAGTGGGATAATAATAGACCTCTCCCACTTGCCCTGGCCCAGGTTTTGCAAGCAGTGCCAGAGATTATTATCAGTAAAAGCACTGGATAGGACAATTATATGGATGTACCCTAATAATCCAAGGGAGGCTCGGGGCTGATGAAATATACTGACTCTTGTGCTGTCCATTATCCCGAACCCCCATTCAGTTGAAAATAGACTGTGCTGTGTAAGCAGTGGGTGCACCGAGTGAGCTTAAATAACACGAGGAGGAGGTGGCGATTGTTGCGAAAGGCAATCTGTTGTAGAGTAAAGAAGATGTTGTTGTGTCCTTCTGTTTACATTTATGAATATGTTCGGTCACGCTCCCACCAAGCATCGAGTATTAAATGCACACTGAGCAGAATTACATGGGAATAGCGTTGAAAATAGGTGTCTGCGTTCGGGCTGTCAGCTTTCGGAGCACGTTCCCAACCTCAAGCCAGAGAATCCAGAGACAATCTGTGCTGACTCTGCAGTAGACTGTTTATTTTTTATCTTATTCCTCACTCGCCGAGGTAATGAATGTCAAAAATCCTCCAGTCCTTTCGGTCCACTGAAACCAAAAAAATAAAAATAAAAAAATAAATCTGAATAGAAGTTGGAGCATGACTCAAGAACATGCCAGACAAATGAGGTCCTAATCTACTCTACCCGAAACAAGTGTTACCCTACAAGCAGCAGGACACCCAGAGTCGAATCCATTTGCACGCTCTGAAAACGAACTGGTCTGACCTTTTTTGGCCTGGCCTGTGTCAAGGGTATTCATTTGAGGATTTGGATACACCTATTAGCTGAATGTCATGACCTCTCATCCATTGCTAATTAGAAATGGGAGCTGATCTCAATTCATAATTCATTGCATAATCTGATGGTGTTGTGGGATGTACAAGACCGGTCAAAGGTTTGGACATACCAGATGTGTGCCACCTAAAGCTTAGGCCTAAGTGCCAGAACGATAATCAGTCTGATTCATTTTTATGAAATTTTAAGATGTCATTGATTTGTACCCTCACAAATAAGTAGATGATCTACGATATGGCTATTGATTCGTTCATGGCTCACCAAGCCAAAGCAAGGCAAAAAGAGACTACTCTGAAAGGAAATCATAAAAGTAAATAAAAGCTTTCACGAATGGCCGTGTCCAAACCTTTGACCAGTGACAGATGAAAGAAGGCTCAGAGTGAGGATTTCTATCTGTGTTAGCATTTCAAAGACATCAAGTAAGAAGAGTCATGGGGTACTTTAAGGTGGCGCTGTGGTCTTTCCAGAAGGTCCTCCCCAGTGTTGCGTAGTTGCAGCTGTACGGATTACGATCAAAGACAGCTGAGGGAGGAGATGTTTAGCGTTCACATGATGCTGACTGTACCTTATGGGCTGGCTTCCCGGACAAAGATTAAGCCCTGGAATCAAAAAGGATTTTCCACGGAGAATCACCAGTGACGCTGTCGATTAGGCCAAGACTAGGCTTAATCCGTGCCCAGGAAAGAGGCCAAGAAGCTAATGTTTTATCTATGTGTTATTTAGTGTGGCAGAGGGAATGGTATAACAGATAAAATGGAGTGTGGGCCAGTGCTGTTTATCCACAGCGATTCGTCTAGGTCTGGCCTACTTCCGGTGTGTGGTCACATAGATCCCCTCCAGCAAGGCCACAAGTGCCCGTTTCTTCAGACCTCTTATAACCAAAGAGGTCCCATATAACAGCTTTTGCACTCCATCCAGGGGGTGTTTTGGTCACCTTTGGCCCAATGTGCCCATTTTGGTGGTAACCCCCTGGACCTCACAACGAACAGTGACCAAGCAGTCCATCTCAGTCTGGTTCACAAAAATACATATCAAATTCATGTTACTTTTCTAGGACACATTTGAGCTTTCTGGTGGCTGGAACGTACACAGATGTTCGAGAATTTGGAATCATTCTGATTTTTTTTTTTGGATATTTATATTTAACCGTGAGCCTGAACTGGATTAGCCGTTACAGACAATGAATGAATAAATTAATGAGTATATATAAGGGATAAGCACAGAAGAAAAAATTGTGTACATATGCCTGCATTATAAATGCCACAATACCTCTATATATCACAGATACCTTAAGTATTGCTGATATAAACACTGATCCAATACTTTTGATCAATATGTATCGATACATGATTGAAGTGCATTACTTAGTGTAAGCATCTAAATGTAGGGTGTCGTGCTCTGACTTCTCATTTTCCTAACCACGGATGAAGAAATACACAACGAACAATATCACAGTGTGTGAGTGTGCTGTTTCAGGATAGGTTTTAGATTCTTTCTTTGATATCAGATCATTTTCTGCTGATGTCAGCCCAGCACTGAATCTGCAACCAGACTTGTTTTATATAATTGTGCCAACAGATTCCAAACATCGGAACAGCAGCGCATGTCAGTTCAAAGCTGCTCATCATTTTAATGGCTCCTAGTTGCCGTGTGCTATGTCAGAATGGATGAGACATGGGTCACTTTTCTTTGTACCGTGATGGCAGTTAACGTTTCTTCGTGATAACGACTACAGTGTTCTTCTTTAATGAACGAAAAAAGGAGAACCATTCCGAACTGGTATTCATCTTACTGTCTGTTCGCTTTCAGCTGTCTTTACACTGATGAATTAAGAAGTGCTGGTATAATCTTCTTCTCTTCTGTTGCTTATGATTGTTGCGTTCTCCTGGCAGGTGATTAATTATGCGTTGTGTTTTCCGCTGCTGTCATTGTGTGTGTGTAAGTACGTGTATCTCCTGCGAGTGTGGGTTCAGCTCTATGTGTGTCATACAGTTTAGCTCTCAGAAGAGACACCTTATTGGTAAACAAGCTTCTGTGTAAAAGCTCAGAACCCTTATGGAGGGTGTTTTTTGCGCTGTTGCTTTGTAGATGCTGGACGTCAAACACGACGAGTATGGCAGGGTTAGTTGGCAGCGATGAATAGTTCCTGTGAGCTGTGTGTTGATCGCGATACGTGCAAAATTCATAACAAACATTACCTCCGGCACTTTCTCAGTTTACACTGTGAAATGTTTGGGGACATCTGTAGTTTCAGAACATACCTAATTCAATGAGAACATGTTGTTTATCAGTTCAAAATATCTTACAAAACAAACCATTCTGGATGAAACAGTGAATAAAATCCCTACCTGGAGACAGTGCTAAAGGACACATGTTGGTTCCTCGTGCTGTGATGTCAACACTCTTTAGCGTCTGAAAACTGCTTCTTAAACCACCTCTGGGTCAAAAGAGCTTCAGTGTGTTCAGTGTGTTTGGGAACGACAACGGCCAGATCATTTGGCATATATTTCCATACCTGCAAACCAAGTTGTCCCCAAACATAACAAATAAATCCACATAGTAAGTAATATTTCAACAAGAAATGGTCCAAAACCTGGACTACTTTACATACTTTTATGAGGTTTTATCATGACAGCGGTGAAATGTATCCAAAGGCTGTGGTAGTAAGGGACAGCTGCTATCTCCATGTCAGGTCATCAGAGCCTGTCAGTGGGCCACAGAGGCAGCAGCTTGACCTCGGGCGATTACAGAAGACATGGCATTCTGGGCAGATAAAACAGAAAAACAAGGGCAATGAACAATGGTGTGAAGCAGAAGCTGCTTCGTCTGCTAAATAAGCCCCAGAAACCTTTACCACAGCAGCCGCGGCTAATGGAGCCCTTGGCCCCTATTTCTAGAACATCCCCTCCTTTCTCAAACACAGCCAACACTTGCTCTGCTCCATTTACGTAACCTTTTCATGTGTCAGAAGCTCTGCTGGTGGAGAGAGTGAGCTTATTACTGGTAATAACACAGTTCCTTCGTTTCATTACATGTCTGCTCTCTTTCCAAGTGGCAGAACCACTGGACAAGCTGTGTACTGAAAGGTTTTCTTTGTTTTTTTTTGGTTTGTGTTATTTGTTTTCATGTTCCACTGGTGAAGTATGTCTGAAAACATTTCAAATCCCTGCTGCCTTTTTGGCGAACGCTTCTTTGATTGTCATCCGTCGCAGCCATTTGTAAAACATTATCAGCTGTTGGTTTGGCTAAATCCAATGCAGGGCTGTTTGTAAGTAACTGGACAGTGAAACAGTTTGGGTCGTTTTGGCTCTGTGCTCCAGCTAATTTTGGATTTGAATTAAAACAGTTAAAAACACAAACTGCTGCTGTTACAAACAATCAAATAAAATTACAAACCAAGCAACAATCTTTAGCCAGAAAAATCTGGTTAGCTTAGCAATAGCAAATAGCCACTGTAGCATTGAACATTCGACAAAATAATTAGAGTTGCCGTCACAGCTACAGGGACTTGGGGTTCTGGGTATAAGCCCTGCTCTGGTTGACTGTCTGTGAGGAGTTTGCTGTGTTCTCCCTGTGTCTGTGTGGGTTTCCTTCGGGTGCTCTGGTTTCCACCTTCCAAAAAAAAATTTAAAAAAATAAAAAAACACATTGGTAAGTGGATTAGCGACTCAAGTTTTCATAGGTGTGAATGTTTGAGTGTGTGTTGCCCTGCGTAGGACTGGTGCTCCCTCCAGGGTGTGTTCCCACCTTGTGCCCAGTGATTCCAGGTGGGCTCCAGACACACTGCCACCCTTCAAAGGATTCGCAGTTACAGACAATAAATGAATGAATGAATGAATGAGTTTTTGGCATTGGCAAAGACCTAAAAACAAAATGCTGAATATATTCATGTCAAAAACTGGAATGTAATTAAGTTACTAGTCGGTCACTCTGAAAGTCAGTGAATGTTATTTCGCTTACTGAGATTAAGCTAAAAACAAATCAGAAGGAAAATGGCTGCATTACATGGTTGTGAGGGCATCACCAGGGAAATACCCAGAGTCTGTAAAAGTCTGTAGCTCACAGTCACGGATTATGAATGTATGTGTTTTTATAGGTATATTTTTATGGTAATCTATCCAAGTGGACCAATCCCTATATGGTTAATTCATCATTGATGTAAAAACATTAAACTATACCTGATATTGGCCATTTATATATGTCCCACCTCCCCAAAACCCAATATGCTGGAGTACAGAGCCACAGCAACAAAAAGAATTGCCATCCAGTTATTTTTGGACTGCACTATATGGTAATGTATTCTGTACAATTTGTATATTATAAATATGATTTATATTTGATTTGCCTTTGAGTACTTCTGACATAAATATTCTAAATATGCTTATTCTAACGTTCTTGTTGTGTCCTTGTTTACAACTTATGCTAATTTATAGACTAGCGTGAACTAGCATCTACAGAGGCCACGCTAACAGACTGTTGGACAGGCTCATGATTATTTAAAGCGTTTTTCTGACCACCACAGTGTTAAAAGAAAATGCTACCACTGCTAACATTGAGTAGCAGCTATGGGGCCAGTTAGCATCATGCTGCCTGATCTTTACTAGCTTTAACTGATGCTTAGCCTCATTAGCCTGTGGTGTGAAGCATTCCTTTGAGCCATTAAGTGCTCTTCACAGCTCAGCAGCTCTTACCTTGGGCGTTTTTCAAAGAGTCTTTGGATGAATGACCAGTTCACTGCTAATAAATAATGTCAAAGCAAGTGAAATCAACTTAAATCTAGTTGTTATCGCTAACATTTCTCCATCTGACATTATATGAATATTATATGGTTATTTCTATTCCTTCTAAATATATTTACCTTTTGGTATAGGTTGATTTATTAAGCAAAATGGTCTGCTTAACAATATAAATAATTTGATTTGACTTGCCAGACTGTAAACAGTGTTCCAGTACGCGTCTGTGTGAAAGTCCTGAGGGATTTAAGTCTATAACCACAACTGCAGCGAGACTCTAACCACAACAACCACATTTAATCAATGGAGTATCCATTATCAGAAAACTCTAACAACCTTTCACACACCCAGAGACATTAGGTTAATAAATAATTAATGGAAAACGGTCACTTTATCTTGAAAACACTCAGAAACATGACAGGAGTCCTTGACTATAGCATTAGACTCATATTATGGCAGATCATCAAATTCTCCCATTACAACGTCGACCTATTTGGTGTCTGCATGAGAATTTATATGATAAAATGATTATTTATATGATAAACATGCTTTTGTTGTCATTGTAGAATGTACAGTATTATATAGCCTCTGCATGTAAACAATCAGTAGTAGTAGTAGTAGTGAACACACACACACACACACACACATACACACACACAGCAGAGGGCAGCCATCCTAGCACCCAGGGACAGGAGATAAGCCATGGGTGTTGAAAGAGACAGCACTGTCCCAAATATCCTACCAGTCCCCAGTACCATGCACGCTTCTCATCCCTCAGGCTATGGGTGGCCCGAAACCAAATAAACAGATTTTATATATAATATAATAATATATAACAAAGATATCAAACTACAGGGTTTAGACAATGAAACTGAAACACCTGTCATTGTAGTGTGGGAGGTTTCATGGCTAAATTGGAGCAGCCTGGTGGACAATCTTCATTAACTGCACATTGCACCAGTAAGACCATGTGCATCCAATGGTTCAAACACTGTGTCCTGAAGGCGGTGCCGTGTATCAGGACGACAATGCACCAACACACACAGCAAGACTGGTGAAAGATTGGTTTGATGAACATGAAAGTGAAGTTGAACATCTCCCATGGCCTGCACAGTCACCAGATCTAAATATTATTGAGACACTTTGGGGTGTTTTGGAGGAGCGAGTCAGGAAACGTGTTCCTCCACCAGCATCACGTAGAGACCTGGCCACTATCCTGCAAGAAGAATGTCTTCAAATCCCTCTGACCACTGTGCGGGACTTGTGTATGTCATTCCCAAGACGAACTGACGCTGTATCGGCCGCAAAAGGAGGCCCTACACCACACTAATAAATTACTGTGGTCTAAAACCAGGTGTTTCACTTTCATTGTCCAACCCCTGTATGTGTTAAAGCAATAGTTTGATGCAAATGTGCCGCCAAATGTCCATCAGCCAGAAATGTTCTGTACTCAGCATTTTTCACTGGTGTTATGTGGCTAATTCTGTAGCTTATTCACCATCAGGTGATAATGATAATACACTCCAAATAGATCCAATACATAGTTTTTTATACACTGTAAAACATACTACACTGAGGTAAGTGTTGGATGATTAGCTCTGGATCACAAACATCATTCCAACTCATGCCAAAAGTATTGGATGGTGTTGTATCACGCCAGAAAACACAGTCCCACTGCTCAAGAGTCAAATGTAGAGGGGCTATATACCCTTCTATCCAACGCTTAGCATTGGACTTGGCGAACTTAAGCTCCTGTGCAGCTGCGATACCTTTTTTAAGGAGATTATACAGAACAAACCGGGTATTAGACGTATAATCTGGATTCAGTCTCTTTAACGAATATCGAAAGAACACAGTGCCATCTAGTGGTGATTTCATGACATTACAAAATGTTTGTACATATTCCTGCTAGTTATATGTATTTCGTACCACTATTTTAGATGTGCACCGTATTAATAACATAACATGCTCAATGCCAAGTGTTGACAGGAGGGGTATAAATCCCAGCAGCATTGGGCTGTGGAAAACTGCATCTCTACGATGAGTTGGAGCAGGTGACCTTACTAAGACTCTTGTGATGGCTATCAAATCCTCACAGCAGTGTTCCAACATCGGGTAGAAGCTGTTTACCACAGTAAAGGGAGGTTCAGCTACATTCTGAGGACGTTGTATGAAGATGGGCTACATTTTAAACTGCAACCTGACGCAGAAAGCGCCGGAGTGTTTTAAACTGATAATAAATACGTAAGGTACGTGGCGTCTTAACACATTATCCACCACTCCATTAATTAACACAATTGCATTTCAGCTCCCGATGAGCCTGCTTATCTAACGCTGTCAGGCTCCAAACTCAACACCAATTAATTACCTCTGTCTGTCTCAGCTCCGTAATTAGACGCTGAACGGAAAGCCGAAGTCACCCGTCAGCACAAGTAGAGCACTGCGGCCCGTCTGAAGACATAGTCTTAGCTTGACCTCTAGTGACCTACATAGGAACTGAATATTATCCTGAAGTGAAGTGAAGAGGCCACGGAACTGACTACGCTCACAAAACACTGGGACGCTTGACTTTACAGAAACTGAAAATATTTTACAGTACTTTGGGAAAGATGGGTAAAAAATGACTTTTCTTTGAGGTCAAACAGCTCTCAAAGAAAAAGTATGAGAAATACAACATTTAGTTCAAACTCAAGGTCAAAGAGGGTCAAATAACCTGAAAATGCCTTAAAGTCTGTAATCTATTTGGACCCGACTGCACTTAACTACTTTATTTTGATATGAACTTAGGGTTGTGGCCAGCGGAGGGGTCCCCAGTGCCCTTGAGCAAGACACCTAACCCCCAACTGCTCCCGGGGCGCAGTAGCTAGGGCTGCCCACTGTGTGCTCACTGCCCCCTAGTGTTCAGTAGTGTGTGTGCAAACGTGTGTTTCACTGCACCGATTGGCTTCAATGTGAAGAACAAATTCCTCTGTGTACAAGCGCTGTGGCCAATAACGTGATTCTAATTCCAACAGGAATTGCTAACAAATGCTAACAAAGCTAACGCTAACAGAGACCAGTGGAGTGTTACTGTGAGGGAAGGTGTGATCCTTAACATGAAGGTGGCAACAGAGAGCTGAGGGTGACATTGCGAGTGTTTATTGAGCTCCGGATGGCTTGGGTTTGCTGGTGTTTGCTGTCGGACTTCGCCGCTGTGATGAAAGTCCGCCGGGTTTCTGCAGCTCCCTGATCCCCTAAATCAACACAACAGACCCCAGAGATAAGCACGGCTATATAGAAGTGTCTTTGGAAAAAACAACAATAGCAGCAGCTCTGCTTTATCTCAGATTGATCTCATTGTATTTAGCCCTCAAAGTCAAGCCGATGAAAAACATGTTTTATGTAAATGGGGCTAAGGCCGTGCAAAATCAGACTGTGTTTCATCTTCAGCTTAAAAAAAAAACAGAAAGGAAAAATACAAGACAAACTTTTATCCGGAAATCTGTTCAGAAACCGTTAACGTGATCAAATGAACTGATATCAGTCATTAACCCCTAGAAATGATTACTGTGGTCAAGCTTTAATTGACCATGAACATGTGCTCACTCCCCCTCCACAAGGGGGCTCTCTATTAGGGTTCTGACACATTTGAATGCTTTGTAAGAGTGGTGCTGTCCATCGTATATGGAAATAATATTCCTTATGCCAATCAAAACACAACTACTGCAGGAACACCCAGTGGACAGGGCACCAGACCATCACAGGACATCACACACTCACCTTCACACACACACTGTGTGCTGTGAATAATCACCTTTTTAAGACTGATTCAGAAGTGGTGTCCAGTCCAGTGGTCACTGCTGTTCCTTGCTGCAGCAGTGGAAGCGAACATCGTTGAGCGCCGAGTCGTCCAGGCCTCCCAGGTAGAACTCCATCTTGGTCTCAATGCCGCAGATGCCCCCCTCTGAGCATTCCGGACTCCAGTGTCCATACTCGCCCCAGGACATGCCCCTGCCTTCCAGAACCGGGTTGCTGCTGCAGCGGAACTTCACGTTGTTGGCCGCGGTGTCGTCCCCAAAAAAGCCTTGGTGCGGCTCCACTCTCAGCTGGAAGGAGGTCAGGACACCACTCGGACACCACTGAGGGTCCGTCCACTCCCCAAAACTGAGGGGACAGAGGTTAAAGTCAATGTTTGGCCACGTAAACTGCCCTCAGGACAAATAGATTATTAATTGGGCATGTCTGACTATTTCTTTAGTGGGTTTCCTCCGGGTGACTGTCTGTGAGGAGTGTGGTGTGTTCTCCCTGTGTCTGCGTGGGTTTCCTCCGGGTGACTGTCTGTGAGGAGTGTGGTGTGTTCTCTCTGTGTCTGTGTGGGTTTCCTCTGGGTGACTGTCTGTGAGGAGTGTGGTGTGTTCTCCCTGTGTCTGCATGGGTTTCCTCCGGGTGACTGTGAGGAGTGTGGTGTGTTCTCTCTGTGTCTGCGTGAGTTTCCTCCGGGTGCTCCGGTTTCCTCCCACGCTTCAAAAACACACGTTGGTCGGTGGATTGGCGACTCAAATATGTCCGTAGGTGTGAGTGTGTGTTGCCCTGTGAAAGAACTAGCGCCCCCTCCATTCCCGGAGGGTGCATTCCCGCCTTGCGCCCAATGATTACAGGTAGGCTCTGGACCCACAGCGACCCTTACAGATAATGGATGAATATAATTTTATCATGAGATAAATCTTTTGCTTGTATATAATTTTGTGTAATTACAATGAATACAAAAAGAGGTACATTTATGTACAACTGTGTTGTTGGGAGTGAATATGAAGAACATCTCCTTGATCGTATGGATTTGTTAAATCAACAGCGCGCTTAATTTAACACAATTAAGTATTTATTAGCTGCTAAAACTATGGACTGGGTGATAACCTCAAATAATATTAGACTGCCCCAAGAAAAGTGGACTGTGGAAAGGGTTAAACCAACACATTCACACACACAGTATAAGTACATTTGTAAATTATAACTGCTTAGATAAATAGATTTTTAAGATCTAATTTTGTCTTAAATTTTGCACGGTACTGTATCTAATGGCTATGAATTAAGAAGATGTCACTAGCCAAGGCATCATTGTTTGCAGTGTGTATGTTGGTGCTGTGTTGATAATGACTGTGTGTGTTGTGTCGTATTAGTGTGTGTAGCTGTCGTACTGTCCAGTGTGGGACTCCACAGTGTAGAGAAAACTCCGGTCACCATTCTGACTGCAGAACAAACGGATCCCATTCAGAGCCGTGTCGTCTCCTGCGTACTGATTAGGCTCCACCTGTAAACAAGAGCATACACCACCTTTCAGTCACTTATAATCAATAATGAGCGCAGTTTCAGACTCGCAAAGGTGTCTTATAGCACACAGTCACACACACACACACATGGACCTGATAGATGCAAAAACCCGCTGTAGAAGCTCTTACCCTCAGACTGAAACCCACAGCGAAGAAGTTCTGGGGACACATCTCGGGCCACATCCAGAACCCGAACTGCTCGCCATTGGACACGTTCAGTTTGGAGGCGAAGGCGCGAGTCGTGAACCTTGTTCCGGCCTGAACGATGAAGGGGTTCTGCACCGAATCCCCCCAAGCCAAGGCCACCAGGGCCAGCAGCCACAGGGCTGAGACACGAGCCAGAGCCATGTTCAGGACGTTGAGGTTTTTCGGGACGTTGAGGACGCAGGTGCCGTGGCAACAGCAGGCTTATATCGGGACACCAAACTGCCTCTTATCACGGTTAATCATTCACACCCCGGCTGGGAACACACAGATGGATCTGAGCTGGTGGAGGGGGGGGCTTTACATTTACAGTGAAATAGAAGATTAATCAGAGAATTAAAGAACAGAGAGAACACCTCAAAAGCAGCTGGTTTCGAAAGAACACACGATAAAGCAGAGTCTCTGAAAGGACATAGGGTTTTTAAAGTAAGGGAACGGTATCTAGTGCTCACCTTATAGTATCTGGTGCGCTCTTGATATTATACGCGGTTTGTTTTTAAGCAGTGTACATTGCAATGTGACATTTTGATACAATTTAAATACTTTAAAAAAAAAGTGGGCCCATTTTTAAATGTATTTAAATCAAGTAAATCATAAATGTTAGTTTATGGTTTGTATTTTTGTTTATTTATTTATTTATTTATTTTTGACCACCAGCAGTATTCCACCTCAATACTGATAATATGTGAATATCCTCCTACCTTGTGTTATTAATGTTTGACTGCTCTTACAGTAACTCCTATCAGAAAAAGCCTATAATGAGCAGGAGGTTGTTTTCCCACGGTGCCGTTGTGAACAGCATTGCTCCTGACACTGCAGATACATCCACACTGTTTACCTTTCAGCCCTGCGTCGTACAGAAACAGAGGCATTGCGCTGGTACGAGTGGAGTCCGCTTTGTGGAATAAACACCTACTGTAGTGTTACCAAATGTTCTCCACACGATATTAAGCAAATATATTACAGTGTGTGTAAAACGAAATGGCCACAGAATTGCACCCTGTGGGACTCCCCCAGTCCTAAATGTCATGGGAGTGCATTTTCCAATCCGATCTATTAATATCTTCATATAATAAAAGGTTTCTACCTCAAAGCCATTGGCTCTAGGGCAACAGGTGTGGCTGCATTGTATTAAGAATTCAAAAACATTGATCTGTGTACATATGCCTAGCGTAATAAATAAAGAGGTAAATCATCATCGTTCAGTTCAGGTGAGTTCATAAATGTCTTCATTGGGCTTGAGCTTTCAGATGTTTCAATGTTCTTTTACCATTTACTAGGACTTTAACTACATCAAACTCCACCAGACCCTGAATTTCTTAATGCAGATTTAATGCAGTTTACTGAACAAAAATATAAACGTAACACTTTTGTTTTTGCTCCCATTTTTAAAGAGCTGACCTCAAAGATCTAAGTCTTTTTCTACGTACACAACAGGCCTTTTTCTCTCAAATATTGTTCACAAAGAGGAGTGGACCAACATTCCACAGGCCACAATCAACAACCTGATGAACTCTATGCGAAGACGTGTTGCACTGCGTGAGGCAAATGGTGGTCACCCCGGAAACTGACTGGCTTCCTGACCCCCCAGACCATCCCAGTACAGTTAAAGTAATTGTGGCCATTTTGTGGCCATCATAAGTATTGTGGCCATCCTAAGGCGCACCTGTACAATAATGGTGCTGTCTAATCAGCATCTTGATATGCCACACCTGTGAGGTGTATAGATTATTTCGACAAAGGAGAAATTTGTGAGCAATATTTGAGGGAAAAAAAGGCCTTTTTAACATAGAAAAAAGTCATATCTTTAAGGTCAGCTCATGAAAATTTGGAGCGAAAACTCTGTCAGAAATTTTGTCACTGTGGTGGTACCCTTTTAATGAGGGCACATAATTGTTATCTTATTTTATTATAATTATAAGTAGATTTAAAAATTGTGTTGATTTCAAATGCCCCGTTTCAACTCCAGGACTTTTATTATGTATTTTTTATATGACGCAGTTCTATAATGAAAGATTACACACGTATTTCTCCTTCTGGAGAAGAGAATGTAATGTACCTTTAAGTGCCCAATAATGTACCTCTACCGTACCTTTTTTTCTGAGAGTGAACCAAAGTGTTGCGTTTATATTTGTGTTCAGTATAAATCTGACCTCTTCTTCTTAAGCAGTCACATTCTGCATGTTTCTTGCTTCCTCAATCCTCTCTGAATATTCACTCATTCATAGCTTAATCTTCATTCATCTGATGTAACTGCTGTTCATGGTCACAGTGGGTCTGGAGCCTACCTGGGATCATTGCACACAAGACAAGAACACACATTGGACAGGGTACCAGCCAATCACAGGACACCTCGAACTCACCCAGCGTCTCACATTCACACCTGAGGACACAAATGTGTGTTTGGACTGTGGGACGAACAAGGAGCACCCAGAGAAAACCCACACAGACACAGTGAGAACAGGCCACACTCCTGAAGACAGTGACCTGAGGCGGAGGGTTGAACCCAGGACCCCACAGACCCTGCATCCCTGTGGCAGGTGCCCTTTTAAGAAAGTCTATTTGTGACTTTTATTTAAGGGTTTCGATGGAATTAGTTCTTCAAACCATGTAGCAACTCAATTCTACTCACAAATCCCAGGACACAGTTCTCAACCGCCTGAGGGTCTAGGGAATAGATTACATGCTGGGACATTTCTGTGAGGATTTGACAGCATTCAGCCAGGAGAAAATCAGTGAGGTTAGGGACTGATGTTGGATTAGTTCAGAAAGCCAACTCCGTCTCATCCCAGAGGTCACTGTGAGGAGTGTGGTGTGTTCTCCCTGTGTCTGCGTGGGTTTCCTCCGGGTGACTGTCTGTGAGGAGTGTGGTGTGTTCTCCCTGTGTTTGTGTGGGTTTCCTCCGGGTGACTGTCTGTGAGGAGTGTGGTGTGTTCTCTCTGTGTCTGTGTGGGTTACCTCCGGGTGACTGTCTGTGAGGAGTGTGGTGTGTTCTCCCTGTGTCTGCGTGGGTTTCCTCCGGGTGACTGTCTGTGAGGAGTGTGGTGTGTTCTCCGTGTCTGCGTGGGTTTCCTCCGGGTGACTGTCTGTGAGGAGTGTGGTGTGTTCTCCCTGTGTCTGTGTGGGTTTCCTCCGGGTGACTGTCTGTGAGGAGTGTGGTGTGTTCTCCCTGTGTTTGCATGGGTTTCCTCCGGGTGACTGTCTGTGAGGAGTGTGGTGTGTTCTCCCTGTGTTTGCGTGGGTTTCCTCCGGGTGACTGTCTGTGAGGAGTGTGGTGTGTTCTCCCTGTGTCTGCGTTTGATTAGTTCAGAAAGCCAACTCCGTCTCATCCCAGAGGTCAGCTTTATACCCCACCAGCCAACACTTGGCATTGAACAAGGCTCATGTGCAGCTGCTTCAGGGTCTCCAACTTCTGTTCATGCATCTCAGTGGAACATTGTCTGATTTCAAATATGCAAATCACATTTTTTTCTTTTACTTGAAACTTTAAAGTACACAAGAAGACAGAGGGGCCATGGAGGATAATCACATTTCATACGTGTATCTGCCCCAAAAACAGCTTCATGAAAAACAACGCCCAACTTTCTGCCACAGATGATTAGAGGGAATAATTGCGTTCTGCTGTGAAAAATGTTGCTAATTAATGTAAGTGCTATTATGCCACTCTTGCTGCAGGCGTCACTGAGTATGTTATAATATCATAATATGGGAGGAACTAGGACAGCGTGAAAAATAAATCATGGCCAAGAGCTGATTAAGTCGCTTTAAAATGTTTACAGATTGCCTTTAAACCTTCCATGGCCTGCTTGTCACTTTAATACAAATACTTACCCTGACAGAACACAATTCTCCAGTTAAAGCTCCTGTGGCTGAACGCCATCAAATCCTCACCGATGTGTGAAGACTTCATATTTACCAAACAGCAGCCAGTGATATTTATTAAAGACCTTTTATTTATTCGTTTGATTTACATTGACAACACACAATACAAGATGAATCAAATTTCTTACTCCATGCTCTATGGGCTGGCCCAAATGGAGTGAGTTACATAGTACAGTTTCTGCAGTGCTGAGTCCAGACCAGCCAAGACAGAGGCTCTATTCTCCTTATTACAGCTCTATATACTGAAGCTGTAATATTAAGATAAAAAAAGAACTACCTAGTATTTATTTAAATCCAGTCCACTAGGTGTCAGTGTGGTGGCAGTTTTGTGAAGAAGTGAAGAAGATGGCCGACATGCTTCAGGTTCCCTAGAAACTGGTCAACTTGTCCTGAAGAGCTTCTGGTCGTACGGTCTGGCTGTAGACGTCTCAGAGCTGCAGGAGGAATTCCAGGTAGAAGATGCAGAAGCATTTCTGATCGGCACTCCATTCCAGATCCAAGACACCACAAAGAAGCTGGATGAAAATGGTTGATAAGACAGAGCTGTTCTTCTGTTCGAGCACTGACCAGGCGACTGGACATAACCATGAACCAGAGAAATCTCGAGGCTAAGGTCACCGGTTCGGAGCCCCATAGAGCAGTGCATCAGTGCAGTTGAACCACCACCTTCAGTTCAGTGCTTCACTTAAGCATTCGCAGCAGGTCATCCAGAAGTATCCAAAACTAAACATTAGTATTAGATCACAGTGCAATGGACAGAATAAAGAGACAGTCATAACAGCATAATAAATGCCCTCTAACTAAACAACCTCCTGCTGGAACCCTCCAACAAGCCAAAAAGGGCCCCCGTTATGAAGGTTTCACGCTATATAAAATGGAGAACTACGTTTTATTAACTTATATTTTTCGTGTGAAAGCAGCACAGACCACACTCCGCAAATACTGAACGCAGGAGACAAAACGAAGGTGCGTACCTGAGGAAGCCTGCAGGAGATGTGGCCAACAGCTACTAGTGTGTTAGTGGTGTTATTACTACCACCACTTCATATAATACACTCTTAAAAACAAGGAAAGACTGTACTTTTGTTCTTTTTTTGCTATGCACTTTGGGACCTTGATAAGCACTATATAAATAGATGGCTGTCATTTAAGCCCCTCCCACAGAACAGGTCAGTTAACCAAGCAGATAAAACAGGACTCAGAATGGTTTGTGGACTGCGTTCGTGTGGAAAAGCCACTGAAACGGTGTTCAAAACTGTTCTGCCCTGCAGTGGAACAAAAGCCAAGGAGTGTCCATCAGTACAAATCTCAGTGCGGGACTCGACTAGAAGCTTCTGGTCCAACAGCGAGTGTTTGCTTCCCTCGTATCGCTATCTCTGCTCTATCAATATCTCACTGATCTCAGAAAAGCCCAGAACAAATTCCAGCCCAGTGTGAGGTTCTCTCATTACGTGAGAGACTCCTGGCACTGGCATTTATCAAGGCTCTCTGATAACAATGGTTGGGATTAATTAGTCATTGGAAACCAGCGAAGCCTTTGTTTTATTTGTTGATGGCATTAAATTGACAAATATTAAACTACAGCCACACCGCAAACAGCTCCTGCGCTGGTACGAGTGGAGCCTGCTTTGTGGAACAAACACCTACAAAGGTTCTCTACACAATAACAGTGTGTGGAAAAAGAAGTGGCCATAGAACTGCACCCTGTGGGACTCCCCCAGTCCTAAACGTCATGGGAGTGCACTTTCCAATCTGATCTATTAATATCTTCATATAATAAAAGGTTTTTGCCTCAAAGCCATTGTGTTGTGCTGGTACGAGTGGATCAGACACAGCAGTGGCAGCTGGAGTTTCTAAACCCCTCAGTGTCACTGCTGAACTGAGAACAGTCCACCAACCAAAAACAGCCAGCTGACAGCATCCTGTGTCCACTACGGCGCTACTGTCTCTGACTCCCCCTCTATATGGAAGATGACTGAAGGTAGGTGTGTTTAAGAGTGGACAGTGATCCTGTATGGCCAATGGAGCTGAACCTAAGTGGGGGGTTATTCCTATTACATGCCCCTTCGATAATGCAACTGGCCACGGTGCACCAGTGTTACTCAGATTATAATATAGATGCACAACTGCACATCTATGTGCACAGTGGGCACACAACTGAAGAATTTCTCCAGATATAAAGTGTATAATTTCAGAGACGTGATGACGGGAATCTTCCATTAATCATTCGCTCCACTGGCCTCGTAGATTCGATGCAAGACCAAAAAAAAACCCAACAAGGATTTAATGGAGATTACCGGAAAACTGGATGAATGGAAATTGAAAACAATACCAAATCAACAAGTAGCAGAAGTAAATGTAGAAAACAGCACACTGTATGAGTCAGGTTGGCATTTGTGTATTTGCACCCAAGTAAAACCAAACTAAATATACAGGCCAAAGGGCAGAGCAGCTTAAATATAAATATAGCTGTAACGGAAGGTTGCGTTTGTGCAGCTTACATGGGTCACGAGAAAAAGGGAGGCATCCTCACAACTGAGGGTGGGAGAGAGGGTTTCTTACAAACAAAGCAGGACAAAGAAAATCTAGAACCAACACTAGCTGAGATTATATACAGTGAGTAGATAAGAAAAGATCACTCTGTTGTCTTTCTCTGATATAAGCACCGTTTCCAAATTGACTGTAGATTAGTAGATTCTGAAGGATAAGGTACTGTACTATTTCCCTATTGGAGATCCTCTGAAGCCACCTTTAAAAACACTTCTTCATCCAAAA
Source organism: Hoplias malabaricus (assembly GCF_029633855.1). Classification (NCBI taxonomy): domain Eukaryota; kingdom Metazoa; phylum Chordata; class Actinopteri; order Characiformes; family Erythrinidae; genus Hoplias; species Hoplias malabaricus. The sequence continues at coordinate 4,741,232 of NC_089800.1, forward strand.
CCCATTGTCTACCCATGCTGGAAAAAAAAAGAGGTCATCTCAATGTGAACTGATAACATGGGCCTCATTAGAAATTTTGGATGGTGGACTCTTGTTAGAGACTGAATTAACAGACCGATGTGGTGAGCTTGAGAAATCACATTCATATTTGATGAAGTAAAAGCAATCAGACAAAAAAGAAGGAACGTTTTTCGTTTAAAAGACTATTGGTCACTGCATCGGCTGCAGTGCATTAACTTGAACAGAAAGCTGTCCGCTTTAAACCATCCGAGTTTAAGAACAACTACTCTCCCTTTGGCTAGTCTTTATGCTCTGAAAGTAAAGTAAAAAAATAAAAATCAAAGCTCTGACCTTGCAGTCAGCAACAGAGCAAAAAGGACACGGACCTTCCTTCACGTTCAGATCCCGATTCTGTGGAATCTGTCGTGTCCTCGTTCAGTTTTTAAAGCACTTACTCTCTTTGTATGACTTAAAAGCTGCTCACCTCAAATAAAGAAGCATCCACTCTTTAAAAGGGGACACTCCACCTTTTTTTTTTTTTAAACGTAATCTCCATGAGCTAGGTCTGTATCCTACCACTGTATCATTCCCTGCATCCTGAAAAGAACAGAAAACGTGTTCACTCAAACAGACTCGGAATAGAAGAAGTCAGTGGGCAGATGCTGAGTTTCATTCGTTGGAAAACAGAATTTTAAAGCACACATTCATGAATTCTTTAAAAGGCTGCTGAATGTAATTAAAGCTACAAACCTGTGTCATTTGTCTTGTGCCTGACTATTCATTAACAGTGCGGCGGTTTTCACATGCTCCTGTCGGATACAAGAAAGCCTTAAAGAACAGCAAAAGTAACCGGAACAAGCTTTTTTTAATGTATTTGTTCAACAGTCAAAGTTCAAATATACGTCAAGAGAAAAGCTTTGTTAAGACGTCCCCTCGAGGTTCTCTCGTCCAAACACTTCACCTAATACTTAAATTACTCACGGAAATCAGCAACTGCCCAAGGGCTTCGCTTCGAAGGTGATACGGAGTCCGTAGCGTTCTCCTCTTTTTCGAAGCATATGGTCATGCATCAAAATGAACGTCCCTGGTCGTCAACGGTACAATACAGACGCAGCTGATATGGAGCAGATTTACAGAACGTTATTTTACATTTATCATCACTTTGAAATGTCTCGGGGGAACTCTGCTCGTAAAAGGAGTCTTCAAAGCTGTGGTTCAGAGGAACGAGAAATCTGACCGAGAGCCTAATCCACTCAGGATTCAAACAAAAACAAACTCTCTTATTACCAACTAAAGACAGCAGCGCAGCTTCTACGTCCATGGAATCCCATTTCAGTCTTCCCACTTTGGGCACGTTTTATAAAAGTCTTCTTTATAAAAGAAAAGTTATTCGGACACATTATGTACATCTTTTTACAAACAAATTTCACAACACACTAGCAGCTTTCAGGGATCTGTAGCAGTACATCGCTGTGTCCATGGGGGGGGAAGAAAAAACGATAAGCGAAGTGGAGCGTCTTCTCTCCTTTCTCTTTTTTATTCCTCCGTCTATGGATCATCCGTACAGAGGTCTACAAAAGGCATGCTCTGCCAGAATGTCCCACAGTTCACAGTCTGCAGGGTGACGTTTGTGTCCTGGAGCTGCAATAAGGACAAGCTCTCGCTCTCGCCGAGTCGCTGATCACCTGGAGTCCGAGTCGCTGGTGTCTGAGGAGGAGGAGGATGAAGATGATGAGGACGAAGAGGAGTCAGAGCTGGAGCTGCTGGCACTCAGCCGAGCTGGAACAGTATGCTGCTCCACGCTGCTGGGCTTCTCCACTGAGAGAGAGAGAGAGAGAGAGAGAGAGAGAGAGAGAGAGAGAGAGAGAGAGAGAGAAAGAAAGAAAGAAAGAGAGAAAGAAAGAGAGAAAAAGAAAGAAAAAGAAAGAAAGAGAAAGAAAAGAGAAAAAGAAAGAAAGAGAGAAAAAGAAAGAAAGAGAGAAAAAGAAAAAGAGAGAAAAAGAAAAAAAGAAAAAAGAAAGAAAGAGAGAGAGAGAGAAAGAAAGAAAAAAGAAAAAAGAAAGAGAGAGAGAAAAAAAGAAAAAAGAAAGAAAGTGAGAAAAAGAAAGAAAAAAAGAAAAAAGAAAGAAAGAGAGAGAGAAAGAAAGAAAAAAGAAAAAAGAAAGAAAGAGAGAGAGAAAGAAAGAAAAAAGAAAAAAGAAAGAAAGAGAGAGAGAAAGAAAGAAAAAAGAAAAAAGAGAGAGAGAAAGAAAGAAAAAAAGAAAAAAGAAAGAAAGAGAGAGAGAGAGAGAAAGAAAGAAAAAAAGAAAAAGAAAGAAAGAAAGAAAGAAAGAGAGAATATGAGAAACCAGCAATAGTTCCTCCAGTCACATGATACCAAACGTCAAGTATCTTCCAGAAAATTATAAGTTAGTATTAAAATTATATACAGATCTTTGTAATACCCAAGTTTCCACTATTCTCTACTCTTTATTTCCACTGATAAAACATTTCATTCCCATTATCAAGACAGTAAAAGACAAAAAAAAAAAAAAAAAAAAGAGTGGACACAGTTCTCACCTTTGGGTTTCTGGGGCTTTTTGACCGAGTTGAGCTGTCCGCTAACGTCCTGAAGCCTCCTCTCCAGCTCCCTTCGCTTCTCCAGAGCAAGCTCCTCACGGGATTTTCCTCCAGCCTTTTTTGCCACTACACACACACACACACACACACAAAGACACACATCAGAACATCATGAGGAACCCAGTACTGTACAGTATTCAAATATAGTGTATGCTCCATTTATGGTTTCCTCATTTGGACTAAACTGTGAGCAAAATATAAAGTGCACATTCTACACTGCCCTCTGGTGGAGAATTAATATCTCAGACACCCCACAATGGCGTGACTCCTTGTTCAGAGACAAGCCAATTTAAATGATGTTACATTTTTAAAACTAATATTTGTGACCATTGTAAACTATTTCTAATATAAAACCCTGTAAGAGGATTTCAATCAGATGCAGGTTGAAGGCTCACCGTAGGGTTTCCTTGGTTTCTTGCGGAGGCAGGTCATGACGTATCGCTCCAGCTCTCGCAGCGTGGACGGTTTCAGCGTCTCGAAGTCGATCTCGATCTCCTCCGGGTTTGTGTCTCGGAGCGACGGCTCGCGTGATTGGATGATGTGGACGACGCGCCCCAGCTTCTCTCCGGGGAGCTTGTTGATGTCCAGGCTGAGCTGGCGTTTAGCATCGTAGCTCATAGGGAGAACATCCTCTTCCTCTTCTGAGTCGTAGTGAGCCACAGGGGCGGCGGCTGCAGAGAAACGAGGCACTGCGGCGGAAGAGGATTTCTTGGTCGTCCTGGTACACAGAGTGAGAGAGAATGAAGCAGGCTGACAAAGGCAAACAAGACCAAAATGTTGTTTGCTTCTTTGAGATCTGTTTTGAATGTAGCCCAGTAAACACACTGATGGTATTACAATGTAATTATTCCATCCACTTACTTCTGTATTTAACATAAAAACATAAACTACAGCAAAGATAAGACCTTCCAAGTTTGAAGTGCTGATCCAAAACAGCTAAAACATTAAACGTCTCACTTGTTGCTCTTGCTCGTCTTCTTTGTGGGGCATCTCTTGCTCTGAGTGGACGAGGACGCCGCCCTGCTGGACTTGCTCTTGGTCGGTTTGGCTGGTTTCTCTCGTTCTCTCTCAACGCTCTGCACACTGCGACAGCCCCTGCGCTTCTCCAGCTTCTTCTTCTTTTTCTTATCTTTCTTCTTCTCTCGTTTCCTCTTGGGCTTGACTATGGGGGTGGATGACAGCGCAGCCAACTGCTCGTGCACTGCGCGCAGCTGCAGCAGGGGGGGGAAAAAAACAACACGCATCTCAACTACAGCACAGGTGTTTTAGCAAACTGTGGTCGCTTGCATAAAACATTCAAGCGAATTCTGCCTTTATCTTCTGACTCTTTATCTTCTCTTCCTACACTATTCAACTGCCCTAGAGAGGATTTTACTTGTTGCCTCTTCAAACATGTCCCACAGGACATATAATTAGACTAAAGTCAACATTTATAAGTAATACGATTCTTCCTCTCATATATTAGAAATTATATATGCTTTAAATCTGGGAGTGTCTCACCTGAGTGCAAACCTGGTCCTGCAGCTGTGCCAGGCGCTGCGCTCTCTCCTCCTCGCTGTCCGAGCTCGGGCTGCTCTCGCTGTTCGCTTCGCTCTCGCTGCTCGGCTCGCTCTCCGACGTAGAGGAGGGTGATGAGGATGAAGAGGACGATGAAGAGGACGAAGAAGATGAAGACGAGGAGGAGTGGTGCATTCCCATAATGCCCATGTTACGGCCTAGAGACGCAGGAGCCAAATCTTCGTCCTCCTCTTCCAGGACTTCGTCTGGCATCTTGGCGAATCGGAACTCAAACACATCCTGATAGAGAAATGCAAACAAACGATTAGCGGCATTTGCTGTATATTCTGCGCAGTTTTTGTAATTTATGTAGTTCCTATGTAATGTGCTGCTGTTCTGTGTTGCATCATGGGGCTGAAGAACAACATCTGAATTTTATTCTACAGCAGTTAGATCTATAGAAGACCACTAGAATATATTTCACTTTCAGATTGTAAACACATAGTAAGCATCTCTAATAAACACCAGGTAAGTGTACATGTCAAACTCTGTGTCTGTGTGTGTACCTGCAGCTTGCGTGCCATTGCAACCACGTCATGCTCGGGCGGATTGTACTTGTAGCAGTTGGAGAACATGAGTCGGACATCAGCACTGAACTCCTGAGAGTCCCTGTACTCCCGTTCATCCATCTTTCTCTGAGAGAGAGAGAGAGAGAGAGAGAGAGAGAGAAACACATCCACATCACAGCCACGAATACAAGAGCTCTCTTGCTGAATTACGTACGCAGTTGTGTTCACTTGCATCGCTTTTTATTCACATGCTCCAATCAGTCTGTCAACACAAATCGTCACTGTTGAAAACGGGCCTTTGTTTACGCTGAAGAGCAGAAACAGAAGAGCTGTTTGTAAGGTCATTTTATCCTTGTTGTAGGTCTTCTCCACTCTTGCTTTTCACCATATTTACATTCACATGTAAATAAGTACATTTATTTCCCTGTGCTGGTTGTTTTGATTTGTTTAACCTCATCTTTGCATCCCACATAAACACGTGTCCAGTGCTGTGCTTGGAGAGACCCAGACTGGACCTGCAATGTGATTGGAGAGTCTCAGGCCAGGAGTCAGGACAACACTGAAATGCTTGCCGTCTTCATAAGAGGCAGGACAAAATCAGGACAAACAATTATACACCATGTCCTCCAACTTCACAACAACAGACTGTGCTGTTTAATTTCCAGTTCGAGGGTTGACGAGCTCCAGATTCATAAGTTAATATACTAATGCAATTAAAGCGTCATATAAACACCCGCAAACACACACACAAATTCCAATATAAACACTGTGGGCTGACCTTGATGGTACTGAGGTCCATGGGGTTTTTGATGATGTGGTGATAGTCGTGCAGGCCAAGCAATGACGCGTCCACGGGTTTGTAAAAGGGCCATGCGTAGGCGGAGTGTTTTTTGGAGAGCAGTTCTTTGAGGATGCCGCTGCAGTATCGCAGCTGCCGGCTCAGTTTTCCACGTCGCGATGGCCGGCTGGGCTTCACGGAGTCCGGCAAGTCTTTACAGGGAGGTTTAATGGGCCTGCGGTTCAGGGCTCGGCCCATAACGGGCTGCAGGTGAACCGGCTCGCTCGTCCCCACCTCGCGCACCAGGGTGGGTACACATTCCAGAGGCATTGGTGACAGTGACATTGGAACGCCCACGGCTCCACCCCCCCGGCCTTTCCCCATGCCCCCTACTCGGCCAGTAGATGCCACGGGGAAACCCATGGTGGTGGGGGTGGTGGTGTCTGCTTTGCGCTTCACTCCTTTCTTCTGCGGAGGGGGAGAAGAGAGGTTTACAGACAAATACAAAACCACTAAACAACAACATAAAAATCATACCTCTGCATCTGCTATAAAAAGGGAAGTTGTTTTTTTTTTTAAATAAACATGACTTTGCAATACATTTTTTTACCTCGTTTTTAAAATAAGAGGTCGACCGTTATTTTAAATATAATCCCATTATGTTAAACGTGGCTATGTTCAATTTCAAGCTAATAACAATGTAGATAAACTATAACAGAATTAATTTAACACCATGGCATCCTGAATTGAAATATAAACCAATCGTGAAGTGCCTACAGATTCCCAACCCTAATAATCACTGTATATAGCGCACCACTATAAGTAATACCTTAGCAGTGGGCTGAGTAGGAGGCAAAGTCATGAGCGTCGGAGGTGGCACTGGTTTGCTGAGCATCATGTGAGGAGAGCTGGAAAACCTGGAGTCTGGCGTGTCCGGAGAGGAGGGGGAGTAAGCCGACTGGGACACTGCAGGGACCTGCTGGGCTACAGCTAAACCACCCCCTACAAGTGAGGAAGAGTGAAAGGGAAGTCTTTAACAATAGCATGAACAGAGGTGCGGCACGGTGGCGCAGCAGGTAGTGTCGCAGTCACACAGCTCCAGGGGCCTGGAGGTTGTGGGTTCGATTCCCGCTCCGGGTGACTGTCTGTGAGGAGTGTGGTGTGTTCTCCCTGTGTCTGCGTGGGTTTCCTCCGGGTGACTGTCTGTGAGGAGTTGGTGTGTTCTCCCTGTGTCTGCGTGGGTTTCCTTCCACAGTCCAAACAAACACATGTTGCAGGTGGATTGGCGACTCAAAAGTGTCCACAGGTGTGAGTGAATGTGTGTGTGTGTGTCTGTGTTGCCTGTGAATGACTGGCGCCCCCTGCAGGGTGTATACCCGTATTGCGCCCAATGATTCCAGGTAGGCTCTGGACCCACCGCGACCCTGAACTGGATAAGCGCTTACAGATAATGAATGAATGAATGAACAGAGGTTCATTTTGAGTCACGAAGAGGTATGACATGGAGGTTTTACTAGAGGTGTTCGTATTATTCTTTCCCCATTGCTCACATTCACAAATATTCAACATTAAGAAACAATTGCATCAAAACAGATGCTGGAAAAGGTTGTAATAATGTTATAATCAGAAAAGCTGATGTGACAGCCAGCAGCAGCCGTTTTCTAGAACTACAAGCTGTTCTTTACAGACTACTGTGACGACGGTGTTATAGAGAGATTACGCTCAGTGGCCGTACAAAAAAATAAACAAGATACAAGCTCAAAGATGAATGGATGAAAGAACTTGATGGTCTGCGTGAACCTGAGATGGACATACATATCCGCCCACTGTTTTTTCAGTGTCCTTTCCAGAAAGACACAGTTTAATACATCACCATGAATAACAGCATATTGCTCTAAGGACTCCATCGCCTGATCCTTCCAGGACCCACCTCTGCCCCTGCGGCTTTTCCCAGCCTTGACTCCTCTACTTCTCGAGGCAGGAGAGGGCAACACAATCTCCTCTGGGGGCATCTGCGCAACCTTCTGCAGAAAAACCTTCTCCAGAGACTGAGCCATCAACACTATGTCATCTGAAGGCTGTAATACAAACAATTCACTGCTTCACTAATCCAAAACATGAAAGTAATTTCAGTTTCATGACATGTTTAATATAAAATATGCTACAAAACTATAATGCTACATTAATAACCAAGCCATGTATTATGTAAATAACACGGGTAAGTTACGTCAGGGTGCTGAATTAATCACCAGAGACCATTTCCATAACAACACTGAAAGGTTTCTGCGGGAGCAGACGTGTTGAGCCGGGGTAAGGCACCTTACCAACAAAGTTCTCACCTTGTTGTAGATGTAGCAGTTTGTGAACATGGTGTTAAAATCTTGAATGCACTCGGTGGCACATCGATAATAGTTGTTCTCCAATCGTTTCTTGATGGTGCCCATGTCCATGGGTTGCTTGATGATCTTATGGTAGTCCTAAGAGAGATGATCAAATGTTTAACACCTCATAGATGGTGAGATCACTCAGCTTCCACAGCAAATACAGATGTTACAGAGCTTACACAAACCAATGAGAAACTATCTACAAAAGAAAGCTTAAATAGATCTTCAGTCTATGGTAGGAGATTCATTCCAGCCTTCAGCGTCCCCCAGAAAGCCCATGATCTACAGATCAGATGTGGTCAATATCTCCTGGACTCTTTAGCTAGTGTTAAAGATTCACACATATGTAAATATAAGAAAAATGGGCATTTATCTTGGCTTTGGGCTAAAATGTAACTTTGTGGTACACTTGCATGGCCTTTAATGGTAAACATACTACATCAAAAACACAAATGAGGCTGTAGTTGGCTTGTATTTTACAAGAAACACATGAACATGACTGACAGATGCTTTTGGAGTATTTAACGTTGTGGACACGTTGTCAAATCATGCATGGTGTTCGTCTCTTATGCTGTGGACACGGCCCCAGTGCTCCTAAAGAGAAGGCTCACTCACCGGCAAATTGAGCCGAACAGCATCCACAGGCTCGTGAAAAGGCCACGCGAAATGATGGCGCCACAGAGCCTTCACCATGACCTTCTGGAGGTAACGCAGCTGGTTGGTCACTCTGCCCTGTCGAGTGGGGTCTTTAACAGGCGGCTGTTGTGGGAGAGTTGGTCCCGGCACAGGGGCGTAGGACAGCGCTGGACTCTCAAAGCCCTCAAAAAGGAGCGAAGGCTTGCGGATACGTTTTCCTGAACTGGGAACGCCGGACTCCATCCTGCCTATTATGGACTGCCCCACTCCCAGAGAACTGCTGAGGGAAGAACACGGAAACAAGAGTAACGCTGTTCATTTCATGCTTTTGGAGTAGCAAAAAAAATCCATCTTAATTGCTCTGCGTGATGTAAGAACAATTACAGTTCAAGCATGAACATAAAACTCCTGCTGGTTTGTTTGTTAAAAGCCACATCTAGACACAAGCTAACTGTACACACTTCGCACACATGGCCCTAGGATATTAGGCTGGAAAATGAGGCACAGATATTCAGTCCAAGAAAGTGCTACAATCAGATGATGGCTCGCAGGTTTCATCAAATATTTAAAACAAGTGACTGAATTTGAGTATGAAAAGCCATAAAATCTACCCGTGTTTTGCCAGAGAAATAAAAATCAGTCCGTATAAAATGTTCTCCAATGACACACGGCTTCATTTAAAATGAAGTTAAATATTAAAATTGGATTAGCAACCAGATGTAACACAGAGACATTCCAGCCTAAATACTGCCATCATCTGCCACAATGCTTTTCATCTCTAGCCCTCAACACATTTTTACTGTTCGCCTTAATCAGTGGTTTTCATTAGCAGTTAAATATTTGGACTCCTTTAAAACAGGGCTTTCCCAGGTTTAATCTGGAGATTACAGCAGCCAGCTGTGGGAAGGAAGGGTGCATGTTTACAACAGATGCCTGTTTAGAAACAACAGCAAAAACGATTGAAATTTCACAAGTTGGAGGATCACTCAGAGTTTGAGAATACATATAAACAAAATCTACGGCGGCACGGTGGTGCAGCAGGTTAGTGTCGCAGTCACACAGCTACAGGGGCCTGGAGGTTGTGGGTTCGATTCCCGCTCCGGGTGACTGACTGTGAGGAGTTGGTGTGTTCTCCCCGTGTCTGCGTGGGTTTCCTCCGGGTGCTCCGGTTTCCTCCCACAGTCCAAACAAACACACGTTGGTAGGTGGATTGGCGAATCAAAAGTGTGAGTTGCCCTGTGAAGGACTGGTGCCCCCTCCAGGGTGTATTCCCGCCTTGCGCCCAATGATTCCAGGTAGGCTCTGGACCCACCGCGACCCTTAACTGGATAAGCGCTTACAGATAATGAATAAATGAATGAAAATCTAGCTGGAGTTCCCATACAAAAGCCAAGTAAAAAGATGTTCAAGGTGCTCCATGTCCAATCTCGAAGCTAAAAATCAGACTTGACCTTCCTCACGGTCAGCGGAAGGAAATAAGTTGTGGTGACCACACAAACACAAAAGTCAGTTTTAGACGAAGAGTGCCACTTGACTGTTAAGAGACAGAGGCAGGATACAGTTTCAAATAAATTACATCTTGCACTACATCCCAAATTAAAGCTTACAGACACACAAGCCATAGGCACAAAAGGATGATCCAACAGCACCTTGACTGCTGTACTACACTTCACTACCTGCAGCGCTGCCCTGTTTATTTCCATAAAACCCACGTCGACACCTTTATAATTACAACCAAACGAAAAGCCTCTAATGCTGTATAAAGAAAAGGAATATTAAAAGAAAAATGATTAACATTAATAGGATCGTGAGACAAAGTTTTTACAGATGGTGAAGGTGTCCGACACCCGTTTACCTACTCCTTTACCACCTGTAGCCTCCATTCATGGACCTACCTACAACAACTGGTGCAAAGTGGATGGATAATACATGTCCTCTCCTTGATTGTGCGTTTGTTCAGAACTAATCACTATAATCTCTAACCTAGCCCGAACAATATTGCTATTATAAGCAGTAACAACACACATGCTGGGAACCAGCTCTTGTGAAAACATTTGCACACTTCTGAAGCTGATATGTATGTCTTAACAGCCATTAATATGGGTGGGTGATATAGCAAAGATTCAGTAACAAGATACTGACAGGCGTTTTCTCTGCTTATTGTCCCAATATAAAGGCATGAGGTTTTGTACAATATTTATCACATATAATAACATATTAACCATATTTCTCTTCTTCCACATCAGCAGATTTATACGTTTTGGGGCAGTGTGCAATTTTATCACAACGTAATAAGATTAACCTCAGAAAAAGACAAAAATATATCCTTTATCATAGTCATTATGCCAATAATATTATTTGTTATGCTGGGTGTTGATACCGTCATACTGAGTATTCTTCAGCAACACAAGATTTACTGTAAGTCCAGAGATATTTTCTACAGTTTTTTGCTGTATGAATGTAAAAATCATACGTTATTGATTTTCTAAAACGTTGTAAATGCACCCTGCACGGTCAGAACTTAGCTTCGTACGCGAATATTTTCATTACTCTCACAACTCTCCATTCCACCTTAAAAAGTACAGCAGTTATTTTCTGGCGCCACAGGATCCAGAGCGTATATCTTCACCATTTAAGGTGGAATGGAGTGTTCCAATAAGAAGCCAGTCCAAGCTTAAAAAACATAACCTTGATCAGCGTACGTAAACACAAGCCACTTTTGTCGTTTTCGCATGGCAAAATTAAACAAACCCGTTTTATTAAGCCCCCTACCGCGTTTCGTGCTCGAGTTGGTGCCGTGGACTAGAACCGGCGAAGCTAACTGTGCTAAAGCTACGTCGTATAAAAACACAAAGTACAGCAGCCGTTCTAAGCCGCAGGAATGCTAATTCCCACCTTTAAAAATGTAAATAAGCGCTACCTGTCAGCAGACAGAGCTTTCCGCCGCCTCCAAAAGGCTGGGGCCGGTGTTTAATCCGCGCTGCGCTTCGCAGTTTTTTCACGTTTGCAGTTTTTTGTGTTTTTAATCCCGTCGCTGCGCTACGGCAAATGGCGCCTTTCGAAGTCCGCCCTCTACATTTTAAAGAGCGGCGAAACGTTGGCCAATCGCGGCGCTACTCCGCCTACTCTTCTCGTCTCTTATTGGTTAGAATTGCTGCCCATCATTAGCGAAGGCTCCCACCCACTGTCTGCAATTACAGGCGCTGGTTATTACTCAGTGCTGCCCCCTAGTGTTAGGGTTTGAGAGCTCAAATTTGTATGGAGCCCAGCTGATGACTTATGACTTACAATTTAAACTAAGAATTAAAAAGATATAAATATTACGTGTTCACTCGTAAATTAATTACGTATGCATACGGTATAAGTTCAGGTGTGTACAGCCAATCAGAAAACAATACGTTAATATATGAGCATGTCAATAAGGCACCAAGAGTTAACATATGGTATTCCATATTCATGAGATGTTTATGTGGCTTGTAACGCACTGTCTATGCACCATGACATACCTTTTACATGCCCAGGCGAAACACTGTAGACAGTTTTGGCCATGTCTTCAAAATCAATGAGTTAATATCCCAAGGGAACAAGATATTTAATACATGAGAATGACTAAGGTTTGGGAATCACTTGAAGAGGCATGAGGAAGAAGTATTTACCCCTTAAGGCCTATTTTATATCGACTGCACGAATGCATTTCTCTGTAATAGTACAATAAACAAGCTCTTCTTAAAAATTTAACCCATTTTTCCAATTCAAAATAACCTTTTTGTTGTTGTCAGTTCTGCCTCAGCAGCGCCCTCTTTAGTTCGTATCTTCTATAGGCAAGAATGATGTGTCATTGTCCAAATCACAAAGACACGTCACATTCTGCAAATCAGGCAGCAATGGTCCCGCCCCCTGATGACACACACTCTGCAACACATAAATATGAGGCATACAAGTCTACAGTGGAGGAGTATGTCTGCCCAAAGTGCCCCTTTCGTTTTCAGCATTTAGCTGAGTAATGAGTCAGCTGAAACCAGAGGGGGCTTCACTTACCTGGCCTCACTAAAGATCTAGTGGCTGAGTGCCATCAGATGCTCACTACAGTGTTCCTGTACTACTGGTTCTTTCAGGTTTGTGCTTATCCTTGGACGAGTAGTGAATTGTTTACCTCATTAGCATATGGATTTCTGTTTGATTTTACTGAGTATGTGTGAAAATACTGCTTTTCTCCCATGGTGCCTTTATGAATTGTGCTGACGTTATGGGTTATGAAAATGTTGAAATATTCATTCTAAACTTCCCCTGAAGAACCAGTTGGGGAAGACAAGAAGTTCAACACAGACTTTATTATCAAAACAGCACACATCAAAAATAAAATTCCAACCCCTATTTATACATCGTAGACTTAATGTGAAACTGTATCCTGTGTTTGACTCAAGCAAAGTAAGCCTTTCCTCTGATATAACAGTGTCATCTATTAATTATCTATTTTCAATAAACATGATCTATATTTTCACCGGTCTTTAAAACTTGTAAATACAGATAAAAATTTGTCTTTTAGTTTCCTCTGCAAAAGGTAGTGATTGCATCTTTAAAACTGCACTGTGGTCAGTGATTCGAGTGTCTGTAATTTTTACGTTAAACATAAGAATAAAAGATCTATAAATAAAATAAAATTAAAAATCAGAGAGAAATAGCCACTAGACAACAATCTCTGTGATACTCTGGGCTTATGGGAGATTTCAGTGGCTGCTTTAACACATAAAGATACTTTGAATGAAATATTACTAATAGCGTTATCTATTATCTCACTAGAGGTCATATGACCTGGCTCTGGACCCTCTATATATATATGTATGTGTTTGTGATATTTACACCGAATTTAAAAATCCTAGCATTTAAAAGACATGAAAACAAACAAACAAACAAAGAACATACTTAATCGGTAACTAGTACATGTAAGAAAAATAACAAATAAACACAAGATGTAAAATAATTTTTAGTTTAAACAGGTCAAACACCATATTACCTCTGCACACAAACAGTTAAAAGGAAGGCAACTCAGTTCATTTAAATACACCTAAAAATACTGTATCCTTGTGCCTGAACATGTACAGTAATGAAGATATTCCAAAGGATAGATCATCAGAGAAACAGTACTTCTTCACCTTGGAGAGAAAATCAGCTTGGATTCCATCCACTCAAACCTCCACACTGAAAACACAACTCAGTGGGTCTGAAAGCAGGCAGGGGTGTCATGAATCTTACAATGGATTACTGAGAAAAGGAAACAGACAAAAAAGAAGTAGAAAATTTCCAAATCAAACAAAGAAACTGCTCTGGATCTCAGAGGCGCAGACAGAGCTCCCCAGAGCCCAGACCTCCACATCACAGAAAGCGCTTGGATTACTCATCTTACTGTAAATTATATTATAGGATGTTTTCTGGCTTTTTGACAGTACTGTATATTACCTATTGGATACACAGTGAAAAATAAGGTGCTTAGAACAGACCTGATTCAAAAAAGATTTGCACGTTAATTAAATACAACGTACGTCCAAATCCTTTAAAATGACTAGTCCACAAACATTTGGTCGTGCGCACATCCGAATCATTGTGTTTTAGCGTTAGTAGCTTTGGTAATAACTGTGTCTATGTGATGCCTTTAATTTACTTAAAATTCCCAATCTAAATCCTATCCGTCCTATTCTCTCTGTACGTAGCTAATTAAGTTGTATCAGTAGCTTGTCGTGAACCCGTCTCAGGTCTTTTAGGAAGAAGAGCCGCTGTCCTCTGTCGCCTGTGATTTGCGATGGAAGCCCGTGTTCTGCTGCTGAAGGAACTGGGCGTAGTGTCCATTTCTCTCCAGAAGCTCCTTATGGCTGCCCTGCTCCAGCACTTCTCCAGCCCCCAGGAACAACACACTATCAGCCAGTTCCACTCCACTCATCCTGTGAGTGATGAGGAGAATTGTGCGGGGACCTTGCTGCTTCAACTTCAGTATGGCCTGCTCCACCTATAACACACACAAACGCACACACATGAACTGTACATCCAAAGGTTTGAAGACAACCCGTATAATCATTGTGCATACGGCTTTGTTAAAGGACAGCGACACAGAAAGGAATGGAATGAAGTAAGAACCATACTCAGCGTCAGTGGCCTGCTGTGCCTAGCACAGGGCAGTGGTGATGTCAGGCTCGTCAAAGCCGCTGGTCCTTGAGCCAAAGGTTTTTTAAATGGATTTTTACACAATTTTCCCCAAATCTCAGATGACGGAGGCAATCAAACAGCAATCTCCTGATGGCAGGGCCACTGCTTAGACAGCTGCAAGATGTTTTTCTCCGGAGTCAAAGGGTCTAGACTAAGTTATGCTAACAGAGACAGCTGCTTGGTGTCTAGGAAGTCTACAGAAAGTCCTAGTTTTGGCTGCTCCCTTACAGTCTTACCATATGCACATTCCTGTCATCCAGGTCACTGGTAGCGTCATCCAGCACGAGGATCTGCGGCTGTCGGATCAAAGCCCGAGCTATGGCTATCCGCTGTTTCTGACCTCCCGACACTTTACTACCTTTTTCTCCAGCATCTATAAAAACACACCAGGAGATAAATGAACAAATACACACACACAACAATGACATTGTTCAAATAATACCTTTTGAGCTACCAGCAATGTGCATTACAACAGGAGTTCAACAACCAATCAGAAAGCTATGTTCATATTACAAATGTAATTAATCAATTCAGATTGTTTACTGTTCACATTCATCAGTGTAAGTGAACTGTATCTGTTTGTAACGTGAACAGATCTGTCCCTGAAAAGGCACGTGTACATTGATACATTCGTGTCACATGCCCACAAATCAGATACAGATCAATCTAGGACCATGTGAAAATGACTCAAATCTGATTCGAAAATCATTCATTCATTCATTATCTGTAACCCTTATCCAGTTCAGGGTCGCGGTGTGTCCAGAACCTACCTGGAATCATTGGGCGCGAGGCAGGAATAAACCCTGGAGGGGGCGCCAGTCCTTCACAGGGTAACACACACACACACATTCACTCACACTCTCACACTTACGGACACTTTTGATTCGCTAATCCACCTACCAACGTGTGTTTTTGGAATGTGGGAGGAAACCAGAGCACCCGGAGGAAACCCACGCAGACACGGGGAGAACACACCACACTCCTCACAGACAGTCACCCAGAGGAAACCCACACA
Source organism: Hoplias malabaricus (assembly GCF_029633855.1). Lineage (NCBI taxonomy): Eukaryota > Metazoa > Chordata > Actinopteri > Characiformes > Erythrinidae > Hoplias > Hoplias malabaricus. Next base: position 4,756,928 of record NC_089800.1, read on the forward strand.
GACACAGGGAGAACACACCACACTCCTCACAGACACTCACCCGGAGGAAACCCACGCAGACACGGGGAGAACACACCACACTCCTCACAGACAGTCACCCAGAGGAAACCCACACAGACACAGGGAGAACACACCACACTCCTCACAGACAATCACCCGGAGGAAACCCGCGCAGACACAGGGAGAACACACCACACTCCTCACAGACAGTCACCCGGAGGAAACCCACGCAGACACAGGGAGAACACACCACACAGACCTCACAGACAGTCACCCGGAGCGGGAATCGAACCCACAACCTCCAGGCCCCTGGAGCTGTGTGACTGCGACACTACCTGCTGCGCCACCGTGTCGCCTGATTCAAAAATCAGTGCTACATTAAGAAAAATAAATCTGATTTGAATCACTTTAACATGGTAATGTGAACATATCCTAAGAATCATAAGACAAAAGACATGATACATTTAATGTCTCAAGTTTCCTGCTGTAATTTTTTACTAATTTACTGCAGCTACACGGCTATTGCACGTAATAAGTAACTATTATGTAGCTTAGCACATAGAAACCTGCACTTAAATAAATTGAGACGGGGGCGGTATGACTTAGACATGTTGTTTGCACAGTGGTAATTGATGACCTATAAGCTTCTATTATTTTTAAGCAACATTCGCCTGGTAGCTCCAAGACAAAGCAGCAGAAGAAAACACCAACACCAAACGCATCTTTGGTGCTGACTATATTTGAGACAGATATTTGGCTGAACCTTCGCTGTATTGATCTGGAAATGTGCTGATGAATTCGTGAGCGCTGGCCAGTTTGGCAGCGTTTATCATCTGCTCATCAGAGATGTCTTCTCTGCCGTATTTGATGTTCTCTCTGATGGAGCGGGCGAACAGCAGCGGTTCCTGGGACACCACGCTAATCTGAGGAAAGAGAAACAAGCTGAAGGCCTGTACACACTGAATATACACTGGATTCTTACAGACCCAAAAAGAAAGCACGTGAAAACTGTATCCAAATAATTCATTTATTCATTTTGGTCCAGGGCCCAGAATCATTAGGTGCAAGGTAGGACCACGCCCCGGACAGGGCTCCAGTCCAACACAGGGTATCACACACTCACCCACTCACACCTGTAGACGATTTCACACACTCTATTAGTTACTTACACATACACAACTGTGGACAATTTTGAATACTCAGTCCACCTGCCAACAGGTGTGTTTTTTGGAGGAAACCCACTCAGACACAGTGAGAACACACTACACACTCCTCACATATAAAAAAACCAGGTCATTACCTTGTCATGCAGGTACTGGTCCTTGTAACTGTACAGCGGCTTTCCGTCCAGTAAGATCTCACCACTCTGGGGCTGGTAGAACCTCTCTAGTAGTCGAACGATGGTGCTTTTGCCTCCGTCTGCGGGACCCACAAGGGCAGTGATCTCCCCTGGCTTCAGCTCCAAAGAAACACCCTAAACATGATCACATTTCACCCACAAAGTCAGCAATTCAACCTTTATTAAGTCAGAAGGGTTCTACTCAGTGGGACTGCAACATTTACTCAAGTCAAAGATCCCAAACATGAAATTTAACTTTGTTCTTTTTCATTGAAAGAATATATACTTGTATACTATATAATACACTATAGTAGCTGGGTAACTTTAATAGCATCGTGGATAATGCCACTGAGACATTTTCATTTAATTCTTTTTTAATTACTTTTATCTATTTATGGTGCTTTTCCACTGCATGGAACCTACACGGCTCGACTTGGCTAGGCTCTTTTGCTTTTTCAGGAGCCAAATCTGGTACCAGGTCCCTGGAACCAAGTACTTTTTCAGTCCCTGTTCGCTTACGGTTCCAACCAACTCAAATAGTGACTAAATTGCGACGTGTAAACCCTGCAAAGAGTTGACTTTCCAGACAGAGACCTGTCAATCACCACAAAATGCAGAGCTCGGCGCTTGTAGAATCTCTGAAATGACAGCGGCTTTCACATTAATTGTTGTCCTTCACACAACGGCAGCTCGTAACATTACCCCCGTGGTGTTTTGAAGTGGTTGAAACGCTCCTTGTGTCAGTGGGCGATGAAAATCTCCAGAGAAATCTGAAGATGCAACAAACGGAGGCGCAGCGCTGTGTTCAGTTCAAAACACAAAAACAACACGCAAATACACGTGAACAGAGTGAACAGAGCCTAACGTTACAGCCGGCACTGCTGTGTTTTCAAAGCCCACGGTTCCCCGTTAGAGACGGGTTTTGCGACATCACTGGCTCCATTTCGCAGGGGAGCTGTGCTAGTGGAAAAGTGACCATCTATAAGAGAGTCAAACCTAGCCGAATAGAGTCGATCCCATGCAGTGGAAAAGCACCATTATTTCTATCCATTTTGGGGACTCAGATTTAACATGTAAACGTTAGCCCTGCTGCTGAGTAAATATATGAATTTGTTTTCCTGCATCACCTTGAGAACCTTCTCTTCAGGCCTTGTGGGATAAGCGAAGAAAACGTTGCTGAAGGAGACGTGACCCTTAAGACTCTCAGGAGCTAAATTTCCTTCAGGAGGAATTTCAGGCTCCCTGTCCACATACTCGAAAATCTTCTCTGAGGCTCCAATGGCCTTCTTCACACGAGGGTAGTAGGACATCATAGCCTGGGTAAAAACAACAGAGAAACCAAATTAGTAGCTTCTATAAAGTCAAAAGTTTAGAATATTATATAACAGCAAAAAGTCATATAAAGGCATATATAAAAGTCATATTAATAATAGCTATTTTACTCATTAATTACTTATTAGAACAGAGATTTAAATATAACAATGTAGACACTCAGATGTCTTTTACCTCCACAGCATGAGTGAACTGCAGTTCGTACAACACAAAAGACACAAGGTCCCCACTGCTGACATCATTCCCTGTCACCAGCTGGCCGCCATAGTACAGGATGCTGACTTTCAAAGCCAGAGTAGACATCTGATCAAATATATAAAAATATAATCACATGCATGTTTAAAGGAACATACCTCCAACAAAAGCAACATCAGGACAGTAATTTAATTCAAATTATTGTGTGAAATACAGATTAGTTCGGAGTCTTACGCTGTTGGTCCAGGTGGAGGCAGCGTAGGCTGCAGCCTCCACTTTGTTAAGAGAGTAGGTGTCCTCTAGACATTTCTTGTACTTCTCCGTGTGTCCATCCTCGTTGGCAAAGCTCTTCACTGTCTTCATGCAGGAGAAAGTCTCTGTGGCAACGCTATTCGCCTTGGCAAGAGATTCCTGCACTTTCACAGAATGTGCCTGAAAGAGAAAAAAATATATTAGAAACACACACACTGAGCAGAACTTGCATCTCGGAGATATAAGACTTGTCTCTGATTTGGACCTCACAGACTTTGGAGACTCAGAGACAGAAAGTGACTTCTGAATATCTCTGCTACATGTCATGATCAGAAATGTCAACGTCAAGAACAGAAAATGGCTCTTGTCTGTCTTTAAAGACAACTAGCAGCTACAAAGCTAATAGCATTGATAAAGCTAATAGCAACAGCTTTGTTTTCTGCACCTGGTAGAACCTTCCAGTAAACTCAGGGATGATCCAGATAATGGGGAGGCCCAGGATGGTGAAGATGGTCAGCCGGGCAGAAAGAAACAGCATTGAGCATAAGAGGAAGAACAGGCGGCAAGAGTACCACATGAGCAGACTTAGTTCTTCACTCAGACTTTCACTCATGGTGTTGGTGTCTGTGGTGATCCGAGACACAATGTCACCTGTGTGAGAAAGGAACCAAAAAGTCGAATAATTTTTGTTAGATAATGGAGGCTTTGATATTGTTTTACAGAAATAGAGGTGTTTGAAAGTTTGGGCACATTTTCTTTGTTACTTTTGTTCTCTAAATGGTTTTATAGAACTAATTTATATTATCTAGAAAATACAAAATGTTGATCAACCTGTCCTCTTCTTATCAAAGAAAGCGACCTCCTGCTTGAGCACACACTGGAAGACCTGCCTCTGAATGGAGGTGTGGATGAGGCTCATTGTGGTGTTGTATGTGAGATCACACACAAACTCTAGCACCGCACTGTGAGAGAAAATACAAAAGCAATTCGTTGGTCTGGAATCATGTTTGAACATACGATTAAGCTAGGCATTGTGAGATGGCTTGTAGACAATAAAGATGTGTCCTACCTCATGATGGTCATGAGTGACATAATCTTGATGGCGTTATCGAAAGCCTCAGGCTCGTCCTCTTTCATGATCCAGTCGGTCATTTTTCCCGTGTAATGAGGTATAGCCATCTCCCCTGAAGGCCAACAATGAGCAGGTTAGTAATCAACAGTATGTTTACACCTTCAGAGAGTTTAAACAAAGGAATCAACTGAAATGAATAGTGAAATTACAATGAATAGCATAAGAACATAAGAATGCATCTACACAACTGTGATTGGCTAGAATATTTATAATTTGCATAATAGGTGTAATGTCATATATCACTTGAAACTTGTTCCAACTCTAGAAATGCTGAAGTGTAATTGGAAAAAATAGTAAAACAGACAAAAATTTGGGGACTTTCCCACACAGTGCGCCAGCAGAGTCAACAACAGAACTGCACTGTAACTCAAGTGAAAGTGAAACTAGCACCTCATAGAGATAAATACATTTATTCTGGCACTGAAATGTGCCACTCATGAAAAATGTTTTCAGCCAAATGCAAGATAGAAACTAAACAGGATCCATAACTACAGAAAATAAAAAGAAATTGATTTGTTACCTATGGAGGACAGGATCACTAAGGAGATGATAGCGATGAAGCGTTTGCGATATGGGTCCAGGTATCCCAGCAGCCTTTGCAGAGGTGTTTTGCCTTTTGCCTTGGATTTGTCCTTTGGCTTTTTGAAAACGGAGGGGACATAGCGTTTCCACAGCAGAAATGACAGAGCCATGATGCCATAACCCTGGAGCAGCTAAAAAGAGAATTAAACTTCTGATGAGAAAATCACGGTGGCTAAACTTGGGTGACCTCCATTTTGTCCTCTTCAGACAAATCATAGGTTATGGTTGACATATAATGTCTGATAATATAGAACAGCAAACAGAGCTTAATTTCTCTAATAAAGGGACTATTAATCAGCACTCAATATGAAACAATATTAAATGTATGTGTAAATACCACTCCCAACAACATATATCATTAAAAATATAATGTGATTCTGGACTAAAACTGAATGAGAATTTTATTTAATATTCACTATTGAATACTCATTACAATAAAGATTAAGAAGTAGGAGTTTGAGCCTTGGTTTCACTGAAGGCTTCTTCCTTGTTTTTACCTTCCTTGTTGAGTCAAGCACCTGGCTTTCTGCAAAGCTGCTTTGTGACAAGTCAAACTGGAAAATGTGCTGTATAAATAAAGTAAACTGAACTTAACCTACCCCCTCCCAGGTGTGCCATCCCCAGAGGAGCTCCACGGCTGACCAGTCGCATGCCCAGAGGAATGTGAGGTAGGCCGGATGCAATAAACCATGAACAATCACAGTCTGGACTCCCTCGAAGCTCCTGAGCCAGGCAGGGCTCCCAGAGTAGGAGAAGACTGTGAGGAGAGGGAAGAAGATCCTCAACAGTCCCCCAACCCACAGCGTAGTAAAGGGGTTTGGGAAAAGCAGTGAGAAGACCTGCCCCACGACCAGCGTCTTCACCACGCACACATCCACACACAGCAACAAGAAAAAGAACAGATACCACTCCATCGCAGCCTTCATTCCCAAAGACACTGTAGATGAAAAGAGAGACGTATTCATTAAAGAGGTGAAACAGGATAACTGAATTACATTTTGTGCTTGAATTCCACTGCATTTGGCTGCGCCAACTCTGGACACAGGCTTTCAGTAATATATACCGTGTATAATCTACATAAAAACAAAATGGGAACATTCTGGACTAGACTCAATGAGCCTTAGCTTATCTAGTACCACCTAGGGTGGTATTAATATATTAGCCCACCCCTAACACTGAACTACGGAGCAATGGAACTGCATTCTATATAGTGATGTAGCACCATCCAATACACGCAGTGTAAGTTAAACCTGTATTTGTGATCCTGAACTATTCATTCAACAACAATACCAAAACACTATAAAATCCTCCCAGCACTGTTCCAGCATCTGATCATAAAGCCATATGACAAGAGCAGAAGCAGAAAAACAGGACCGTCAACTGTTAATAGTTTGTGAAAGTTTCACATTTGTTAAATTGGTGATTAAAAAAAAAAGCCTAGTGCAAGCAAAGGAGTTTTCACTTTCACTATGTAAGCAGACAAATGTAACCAGAACCGTATAAGGATACATTCTTGTATTAATCTAATAATGAACAAAGCAGAAATACAATATATGGCCAAATGATTTTGGACACCTGCTTATCCAAAATTTCTTCTGAAATCTAAGGAAGATAGGAATCCATAGGAAGATTGTTCCCCTTTGATGCAGTAATTGTTAGGATTGTCCTTTATTTTGAACACTTTTGCTCTAAAGTAATGAGAGGGAAACTATACTTTGCCTTAGTACACCCTATACTTAGGCTGTCAATGTAGTCACAAATCTATGAGATACAGGAAATATGAGAAATGGTAAAGCAGCACAGAGGTAAACAAAACTAGACATTGAATTGAAACTAAATAAGAAGGCCTCAAATTTAACCTTAGGAAAAGTAGTAGGTTATCATATAAATAGGCTCAAAGTTGCACCTAAGTGAACATTTGGGGGTATACTATTGTTCATTACACTTTTGGTCACTTATAGTGTAGCTACATGCTGTTGTTCCAGTTCTGTTGAATGATATTGTGGACATTACAGTCTTTCTTACCTAGTACTATATTTTAGCTCACTATTAACACTACTGTGTCTGAGTATTGTGGTTACTGAATCTTACTTTTCATAAATTGAAAGAGTTTTTGCCCATTTCTGACTTTCACTTTCACTGTAGCAATGAGCAACACTTCAAACTTTGGATATATATCGGACACAGAAGCTTAAATGAGACATTTAGCTTATTTAATCAGTAGATTCTGAGATACTGAGTCTGAGGACTTGCCGTTAAAAAATGACCGTTAAATTTTAAAAAACAACACTTACCTCGTGAGGCACCTTTAAGAGGCGCGCGGGTCTAAAGCTAGCTATGCTTTATAAGCTAATCCTCTGTGTTAGGACGATAAAAAAATGAGCTAAAACACAAAGGTGTTAAGAAATATTAAGATATTTAGAAACATAAACGCTGTATACAAAACGAGGCCAGATGTCTTCAGAAAGCCGACGTTAAACATGAAAACGAAAGTAAGCCAGACAAGGGGAAATCCCCCGTTTAAGAACCGCCTTTATCCTTTAAAGCAGTGCCACACATATTTGTCCACACTTACGTGAAGAAGAGACATGTCTGGAGAGTCACACGGCGAAAGAAAGAAGGTACAGAAGATACTAAATGCAGACGGAAAACTAGCGCTGCAGTGAAGTGTATGCAGCAGCAGTCACCATTAAGGAACAGAAAAAGTTAAAGCGAGAATTGGCGACAACTTGTGGCCAACGGTGAAAATCAAAACAACAGAATCCGCAGCAGAACAGTTTAGCGTCTCCTGAGGGGCGATTAAAAAAGCATTTCTTACTCAAACAGAAGTCACACCAAACATAGAAGGAAGGAGAGGCAAGAGTCCTAGTCAAGGACTCCCCATTAAACAAGGAACGTCCCTGGACGTTCAAAATAGGTCTAAAAGTAGTCTGCCCGTCAAGGACATATTTTAAACGTCAATGGACGTCCACATTCCATCTTAATAAGTTAGTTAAGTGGTGACCAATCGATAACGTCAGTGGACGTCCAAAACGCGTTTTATACAAGTAATTTATTTCGGGACCAATTAATAACGTCAATGGACGTCCAAAATACGTCTAATAGTCGTCTTTTCAATGTCTGTGTTTGGACATCTTTCAACTTTCATTTTGAACCTTAAAAGAACGTTGATTAGACGGCAGTCATTACGTTATTTCAACGTTGAATCAACGGCTAAATGTTTACTGGATCACTCTTTGGACTTAAACTTGTTGCTAACTCTGAAACCCTGTGTTGTGGAGTACCTCCTAATAACGTTTTGTTGGTTGGATTTTCTGCAACATTTATGCTTAGTTTCACCTACTGGGAAAATAAATGGATTGTAATGTCTCATAGCATCCACTAATACTTAACATTCAGCAACAAAAACCTTTTTGTAACATGTTTTGAATTGTAAATTCCTGTAAACACCCCAAAAGCATTCAATAAATTAAATGCCCATAAAAAAAATAATAATACTGCCAAGCAAAAATGGCTAGGAGTTTCTGCTCTTTGCTCCTCACTGCTGTGCGCTCAGGTCAGGGTTACTAATGAGTGGCTCATTATTATTTAAAGGAGCAGAAGCACACAGCTGTGGGGTTAAATCCCTGTGGTATTTTGAGAAAAGCAGGTCACAGACATCTCTGACTCCAGAAGGGGGTTCAACTTGTGGAAAAACACTGAACATATCTCCTCTTTGTCCAATCTTTTACATTTGGAAACATATAATTCTATTCTATCCTATCATTCGTTAGGACGTTACCTGTTTCTGTTTCTGGGTACTGTGATGTTTAAGTCAGTATTTGGGTTGCCAGGCACTCGCAAGTAATGTTAATGTGATGCAAGCCTGTGTTTCACAACCACCAAAAGCTGTTTCCTGAAGTTCCACACAGAATAGGAATTCACATTTCGCTAGAAAACAAACATTTCGTGAAAAATAACCCCCCCCAACCAATTCTGGTTGAAGCTTGTTGTAAAAATATATTTTAATGCATATATTGGGGTTAAATCCCTGTGGTATTTTGATAAAAGCAGGTCATTAAGACCCCAGAAGGGTGTTCAACTTGTGGAAAAACATTGAACATATAATTCTATTCTATCCTATTGTTCACATTGGAAACCCAGATTATTTTGGGAGAAAAAAAATCCTGGAAGTGTGAAAACTGGTCACAACTGGACACTGAGACACACCTGCAACATAGTGCCCTGAATCCCACTGTCGAAGAACTGGAGCTGTTTCTGGGTACTGTCATGTTTAAGTCAGTATTTGGGTTGCCAGGCACTCGCAAGTGCTTGAAATGTGATGCAAGCCTGTGTTTCACAACCACCAAAAGCTGTTTTCTGTTTTTCATTTAGCTAAAAAACAAACATTTCCCACAAACACACAACCCTTCAATAAAGAAAGAGATGTCACAGCATTGATGTATAAGTGGTTTTTAACCAATTCTGGTTGAAGCTTGTTGTAAAAATATATATTTAATGCATATATTGGGGTTAAATCCCTGTGGTATTTTGATAAAAGCAGGTCATTAAGACGAAGGGTGTTCAACTTGTGGAAAAACATTGAGCATATAATTCTCTTCTATCCTATTGTTCATACAGTAAACCCAGATTATTTTGGAAAAAAAAACAACAGAGGTTTGAAAACTGGTCACAACTGGACACAGAGACACACACACACACAAACATAGTCCTATTCTTTCCACACAGTGGCAGGAAGTAGTCCAGATATCCGCAGAGCTCCTGAAACAGAACGACAGAGAGGAGTGGGTGGGTGTTAATGAGGGGAGTGCAGACATAACCGTTCCAACAGTGTGGGGTATTTCAGCAAAGGAGAAAAACAACGAGACCTGGAGGCTCAAAAAGACTGAAACACACTACTCCTATCTCTGGAGGTCCTGCGTACCTTAAAAAAGAGTGACCGAGGTCAGCGTCTACAGAAAGAAAGACTGAGGACACGCCGAGAGTTGATTATGGTCCTGATGATGGCCCTGATCTTCATCCTGTGGCCCTTCAGTCAAGGTCAGTCCACACCAGCGTCCTGTGATGAGAACGAGGGGATGTGTGAATGTATGAATGCATATAGACGGATGAGTGGAGGGATATGGAGGGTCTGAAAATGCTTCAGTGTGTTAAAATATTAATAATTACTGAAAACTTTCTAAGTGTATGAAGGCATTAACAGGCAGTTACGTTTCCTACTCTTCTGGGAAGCCTTTATGGTAGATGTTGGGACATTTCTGTGAAGATTTGATGGCATGTTGGATGATTAGCCACTTCAACTCATCCCACGGGAATGTATAGACCTCCATCACTCCAGAGAATGCAGGTCCATTGCTCTCAAATCCTATTCTGTAGGGCTTATACACATCAATCCAACACTTGTTATTGGACAAGGCTCTTCCAGATCTTCCCATTCATTAATTAATTGGTTTCTACAAACGTTCACACATATAGAGCAGTAGAGGTATAACCAATCACATAGATGTTGGACGATATATCGCGGAAATCGATATCACAATGTGTTTCTCCATTTTTGGTCAATAGTATATAATGATGTCATTAATATGAACAATATAAAAGCCACAGAAAAACTGGAAAGAACCTCAAGAAAATGACACTGCCGTCAAACATAAACCTCTTGGCTTTGTCAGTATTAATATTTTTTTAAACTGTTTGAAATTGTGCAGTAAACTTATGGCAGTGCCTGGTAATGAAGGTTAGTCAGTGGTAGATGCTCCAAATAATTATATTTAAATAGTGAAAATGTGGGCGGCACGGTGGCGCAGCAGGTAGGTGTTGCAGTCACACAGCTCCAGGGGCCTGGAGGTTGTGGGTTCGATTCCTGCTCCGGGTGACTGTCTGTGAGGAGTGTGGTGTGTTCTCCTTGTGTCTGCGTGGGTTTCCTCCGGGTGACTGTCTGTGAGGAGTGTGGTGTGTTCTCCCTGTGTCTGCGTGGGTTTCCTCCGGGTGACTGTCTGTGAGGAGTGTGGTGTGTTCTCCCTCCGGGTGCTCTGGTTTCCTCCCACAGTCCAAAAACACACGTTGGTAGGTGGATTGGTGACTCAAAAGTGTCCGTAGGTGTGAATGTGTGTGTGTGTGGCGCCCCCTCCAGGGTGTATTCCCGCCTTGCACCCAATGATTCCAGGTAGGCTCTGGACCCACCGCAACCCTGAACTCGATAAGGGTTACAGATAATGAATGAATAAAAAAATCATATCATTGTTGTTGAAACATTGTATATTGCACTATATATTGATATTGTTTTATTTTCCAGCCCTAACCCAAACACACAACTCTGGACGTATCAAGTTTGAAACACACTTCTTTAGAGGCTATTCGCAGTTTAGTCAACTTTAGCTGACCTAAGGCAAAGGACTATTGACTTGAATATGGAATAACTTCAATCCCATTGTTCTCATGCTACTCTTCTACTAACTTTTGTTGCCATTGTTTGTTTCCATAAAGAGATTTATTCTCCATTGTCTGCACCTGTAAGCCTATTGTCCCCCTCCATTAGGGCCTTCATCACCACGCTGATGCCCTTCAACCCGCTCCCATTTCGCTCCATTTCCTCTTGCTGTCCACCTCTCCTGGACTCTTCCTGTTTGGTTCAGACCCAGAGTTTCCCGTTTCCTCCGAGGCTCAGGCCAAGGACACGCCTCGCACGGCTGCTACATCATCTGACCCATTTTTACACCAACAGTTTAGCTCTTTCCAACACAAGTACCATATATAGCTTCGGTTTTTCGCTTCTCGAAACAATAAGGGCATTAATCTTCAGGAAACATATACACATTTAACATTGCTATGTGTCCAAGGAGCATTCCTCTGCACACGGTACATAAAAAGGGGGCCCAGCAAGTTGTAAAACCTCTACATGTGAACACACTTCTGGGGTCTTAACGAAATGGTGACTTGGTTTGGTTAAAACATCAGAAGGAACAAACCTTACAGCAGCATTCTCCCCCTGTCTAAACAGCCCTGTTCAGAACGGCCTGTTCCTTTAAATGATAATGAGCAGCTCACTGTCCGCCATTACCCACAGCAGTGAGGAGCAAGTAGAAGCTCTGGTTTTTAGCCATTTTCTCTCAGTTCTCTTTCTTCCTTTTAGACAGACCACAAAAACTGTGTGTGTGTAGTGGTAGGCTCCATATGAATGTGCACATGCATGGAAAAAGGTGATTTGAAGTGCGGATGTTGCCAAAAACATATTTATAAACCCCCCCCCCCCCCCAAACACTGTAAAGCAACCTTGGGTTTGTGAAAGGCAGACACACCTTTGTCCCTCTTTCTCCACATTATCGATGTAAGGAAACCTGGGCACACTAGGACCTGGGGGAGCTGCTGCTGTTACTGCATGTCCCTTTAGTTTACCTATATTGCTTTCCTGACTGAAAACGCACACAGTGTTTGCTGGGAGAATGTGTAGTGAGTTTCCTAACAGCGAGTGTCATTTCAAGACAAAAATTAGGGAAAAAAAACATTAACTGAATGTCTGTTACAATCTTTAATTAACCAAACTGAAAAGCCACAGATGCTGTAGTTAGCATTATGCTAGCAGAGGAAACTGATGAACATAGGTCAGCCAGTTACAATCATGCATTAAACACTGGAGTATTTTGACTGTGTATTTTACAGATACCTGTATATAATGAGTTCATAATGTTGTTTTTCTACCTGTAGATGGATATTCAATTTTAATTTTTATTTTTTTTGTAAAGGCATCAGCTCCTTGTGGCTTTGCTTAATCAATACCTCCTCAACAAATGTTCTGCTATGAGGCAAATACCCCCAGGCCCACCCCCTGGTTAAAGCTTAACCTCCCTAATCATTAATCTCTACTCCACAACATTTCTGGTTTACCGTGAATGTGTGAAGAGGGCTAAAGAGTTGTTTATGCAAGGCACAACAGCGCCCCCTTGTGGAGCTGTGCCTAATTTGAGTATGAGTAAGTTACAGAAACCAGTTGCATGAACTGATTCCAATCAAAAAAATTCCAATTGCCTGATCACCAAGAGGTTAACGGCTAAGATGCCCATTGACGCCACACCCATCCACAGGCAGAAACAATAGCTTGGCCCCTCTCTGCATTGTTAGGGAGGTCCTACCACTCTCCAGTATCTGATGACTAAGCTAACAGTATAATAAACATCCAGATCGAGTTAGGTTCATGAGTCTCCAGGTTTAAACTAAAGAGGTATGTTCATACATTTGGTAGATTTTTATTTGCTGATAATTCTCTCTGTTCTTTGTTGAAGCCAAAGCCTCTCCCAGTGATCCATGGAGCAGCTGTCCAGTGGATAAAATGTGCAAGTCCAAGTTTGCGAACGGCGTTTGTGATAAAGAATGCTCCGGGTCTCAGTGTCTGAAGGACGGTTTTGACTGTGTGCCCACGGAATCCTGCGTGTAAGGAATCTGCATGAAACTCATGAAACATACTCACTGTTTAAAGGGCAAAAAAATGTACACTCAATAGCCACTGGATCAAAAAGCTTTATTAGTGCAGTTCAAGCCTGTAACTCATCCGTCAATACACACGGATCCATAAAAGCCATCACCTATCTCTTCATCCATGGCCAGTTTCAAACCAGTGTCACTCTTGTCTGGATATCTTTTGAGTGGAGGGCTATGACCAGCAAGACTAATCCCCAAGCTACATGGTTCTAATAAAGTGGACAGTGATTGTAGATACTCTGTGAATGTAAACCAAGCTTGTGTCATCTCTCAGTACAGACTACATTCAGTACTGCCGCGACCACTACGGCAACACACACTGTGAGGGAAGCTGCAGCTCTGCCCCCTGTGGGTGGGATGGCTCAGACTGCCATACAAACAAGCGTCCCAACTGGGCCAAAGGAACCCTGGTCGTGCAGACTAGCATCCCCTTCCATACGGGACCCTTCCAGAACATCTCTGTGTTGTGGGCTATCAGCATCCTGCTCCATACCAGTGTTAAACTGAGGGGAGTGGTGCCCTTCCAGCCCAGTGCTGACTTCTCAAGTCTGGACACTCAGCAGCTGATAGACCTGCACAGACAAGCACCTACATATAAAAGCAATGGGTAATGGGACTACTTTCATTTGGCTTTATTAGTGTATGATGTACAATACTGTGCAAAAGGTTTAGTACGGAGCCCCTAAGGTGACATGGTGGGTTTATTTAGCAAGTTGTGGCCACCATATAGTATTTTGAAGCCACGAAATACTATATTGAGGACACAAAATAATATTTTGAGGCCACAACATAGTATTTTGAAGCTTGAACCAAGGGACCTGCATTTGCAACACGCACAAGTTTGATTGGCATAGCAGCTGAACAGCCACACAAAATACTATTTCGGGGCATCAATATATTATTTTGTGGCCTCAAAATACTAATTCGGGGCCTCAATATATTATTTTGTGGCCTCAGAATACTAATTCGGGGCCTCAATATATTATTTCGTGGCCTCAAAATACTATGTTGTGGCCTTAATGTATTATTCCGTGGCCTCAAAATACTATTTCGTGGCCTCAATATATTATTTTGTGGCCTCAATATATTATTTTTTGGTCTCATAATACTATCTTGTGGCCTCAAAATACTATGTTGTGGCCTCAAAATACTAATTCGGGGCCTCAATATATTATTTCGTGGCCTCAAAATACTATTTTGTGGCCTCAATATATTATTTTGTGGCCTTAATATATTATTTTGTGGCCTCAAAATACTATTTTGTGGCCTCAGTATATTATTTTGTGGCCTCAAAATATTATTTTGTGGCCTCAATATATTATTTTGTGGCCTTAATATATTATTTTGTGGCCTCAAAATACTATTTTGTGGCCTCAGTATATTATTTTGTGGCCTCAAAATATTATTTTGGTGCCTCAATATATTATTTCATGGCCTCAAAATACTATCTTGTGGCCTCAATATATTATTTTGTGGCCTCAATATATTGTTATGTGGCCCCAATATACTATTTTGGGGCCTCAATATATTATCTTGTGGCCTCAATATATTATTTTGTGGCCACAATGTATTATTTTGTGGCATCCATATATTATTTTGTGGCCTCAATATATTATTTTGTGGCCTCAAAATACTATAGAGTAGCCAGGACTTGCTAAATAAACCCACCATTTCACCTTAGGGGCTCCGTAGTTTAGACCTATAAAAAATATTTAAAAAGCTATTTATCTGAGCAGAAAGGGTTTAGTTGCTCAGGAGGTATATACTGTAGATGCCATAGTGGTCACTGGATTAAAAAGTGGCTCCTGACCAATTGGTTCTATTGAAAAAAAAACACATTTAAGGTCAATGAGTACAAAACAATAAATGTTAGTGCATAGTAATCAACTGTACATTACACATACAGCAGATGGAGATTAATTTGGAAAGTGTCAGAGTATTGATTCATTCAGGTATATGTCATTTTACTGTGTTGCAGGTCACTGTTGTTTCTTCAGGTGGACAACAGACCCTGCTCTGTTCTGCCCAACACCTGTTTCCCATACGCCATGGAGGCTGCTGATTTCCTGAGCGCCTTTCTGCAGCTGGGCCAAGCACCAGTTCATATTAAAACCCAAATACAGACCCTAATCAGCATCAAGGCCATTGAAAATGAGATTGTGGACAAAGAAAGCAGCTCAGACAACCCAGAGGGTATGTTATTGACTAAACATATTCATATAAAAAAATACACAGTGTGTGATGAACAAGTATACACTGTTTACGCTGGCACAAAGCTGCAATACCGGACCTAACTAGGCTAGAGGTGTTGATCAGGGCTACAGATGTACTAGATTACCTTTCTCTGTTGTCCACAGTAAACGATAAAGACTCTGCAGCCTGGCTGTGGCCTGTAGTGGGCGTAGCCATGGGTGTTTCTGTGGCACTGCTTGTGGTCGCTGTGGTGATGCTGGTGTGGGTCAGGAGAAGGAGGGAAAGGAGAGAGGGAGGACAACGTGTGCGCCACAGGTTAACGGTTACGGACGACAACAACGGCAGCAAAGCCTGGACACAGCGATCCAATGACCAGCGTGAGGCCAGGGGCCGGTCTGCGAGCGGGAAGGACAGAAACGGCATGAAGAAAAAGAAAAAAGGGAAGGAGCTGGGGAGGAAACGCAGGGAACCACTCGGAGAGGATGCCATACGGATGAGGTGAATCTGACACTTAAATCGATAGCGCACAGTGTCCCTGATGTGAAGCACCACTCTTAGGAAGCACCAAAAAATCTGTTTGAATGCTATCCCTCTTGTGGGAATCTTCAGCCTGCTAAATGTGAGTGAGTGAGTGAGTGAGTTGTGGACCCACAAATGCTATATAAAATACATAAATAAACACAGCTTTGATTATTTATTAGCTAGGTTTTTATTGTTTTTTATAGGTTTTATAGGTTATATTGTTTTTTTTTTTACTTTTAGTGGTTTGATTATTGGCTTGAAAATCTCTGGACTGTTTGTCCACCAGATGGCGATATTCACTCAAACCCATGAATTCGATCTCACCTCCAGAGCGTTTTTTTTTTGTCTGTGGCTAAAAAAAAGATGAGTTGACAGATTGTGACCTTAAAACCAGAGCTTTACTTTAAAGAAAAACTAGGTAATATCTTTACACTAAAATTACAGCTTTAAGATGTAAAATTACGGTGTGATTCTTCACTGAGCTGTAATAGGGAGAACAGAGCCTCTGTCATTGCAACTCTGGGCTCACTGCAGAAACCGCACTATGTAAACTCTTGGTGGTGGCCAGGGAACCAGCCCATCCCTCCACCTCCCACTTGATTTCAGGACAGTGCTGTAAAAACTTCTTTTTCTTAGAGTACTGAAGACAAAAATAGCATTTTTACTGTTTTTCCGGTCCCAAACCCTTCATACAGAGGATGTGAAAAACTACTGTGGATTGTTCCTACTTCTGGATCTAAAATAGCATTAGCCGTTGAAACCTCTCTGACCTGTTGTCAAGTCGAGCTAAAGTAAACAGCTAAAAGTCTTTTTGACTGCTCCTCAACAGCAGGCCACTTAGGAAAGACCTGGACATCGGTAGTGACACGGACATGACCCAGAGCTCCATGGAGGACATCAACCGGACGATATGTGACCACAGGTCACCAGCCCAGAAGCACTTCAACGTCAATCACCAGCAGTCGTCGGTGCCAGGTAAGGGGCGTACACTGCTTTACGAGAAGTGACTGTTTCATGTCGTCCAAGATTTCTTACAATAACATCCCCCTTTTGTACTTTTCCTTCCATTGTCAGTGCCACCAAGAAGATGGGACAGGAATGCCCCGCCCCCACAACAAATGGGCCCAAGCAACGTGAGTTTTTTGTTCAATAGAAACAGAAAGAGTTTGTTATTGGTGGGAAATCTTGTGCGTAAATCTGATTCACAGTCTCAAAGTTTTTGATAAAAGAGATGTGGTCCATTAAAGCAACATACAATGAGGAAATAGCTGTGTTATGCACACTCTTTAATTAGCATTTTGCTAATTAATTGTTTCAATACTGACATGGTCCTATCTGTCCTTTGCAGAAATATCTCACTGTAATTCTATATTTCACGTGCAAAATATCTCAATCCCAAACCCAAATTATACACAATAAATTACATTGAGTTCTCGGACACAATAATAACTCCCACATGCTACTTCACAGTCAGCTCCGGTGCAGTGGTGTGGTCCAGATGGCTCTGTGGTTCTGATTCGAGCTGTGAGGAGTGGACTGGACCGAGTGGTTCTGGAGCTGCTGAGGGCTGGAGTGCCGGTTAACAACACCGACCACACTGGTAAACTAAAGTTTCGTCATTAGCTCAGATTAGCTATGTCAGAAGTTTCTAGTCTGTCTAGCTCCAACAGCCAAATTTCACTGGTATTTTTGATCCTTACATTTGCCTTTTAAAGCTCCAGTCAGGAGCAGCCAAAAACACAAAGCCATGACCGCCCAAAGTCAGACAGAATGTTAAAGTAGGGAAGACAGGCTTAGGACTGGCTGTAATCGGTTAGCAATCTAGCAAATGAACCACAATTTATATAGTCTACACACATCTATGTAGTCTCAGTGTTCATACAGTGTGTCGTACACTGAGAAACCTGCAGGTGTATAGTGATTTAGGACTAGAGCTAGCACAGTGCTAACGTGTGAGGTGTAAGCATACTGCTTGTTAGCTTTGTAGCTTTACTACAAAGCTAACAAAGCTAACTCAATGTTGCCTCCAAACCTTCCTCAGAAATCCCTATTATGAGTCTGCAGGTTGTAAATATGACATAATGTCAAGTGTTTTTTTGGTTGGGGGAAGGTTTGTATTTTCAGAAACAGGAAGTTATATTTACTGTAAGAAAATAAAGCTAATTGGACATGCATTCATTAAATCACATAGACAGGCATTCCATTTTTCCCCATGTTCCCTGAGTCATTTTTAAAAGTCATTTTAAACATTCCAAATCCACATTAGTGCAAGTTGCACAAAATGTATCAAAGATTGAACTGTACAGTTAACCTGCACAACTACTTGTAAAAAACATAAAACGTTAACTGTGTACTGCAGGAGCAGCATTTATGGTCCATACCAGCAGCCACCATTTTGGTATTTGACGAGGCCAACTCGGAATGTCAGTCTTCATCAAAAATGTCATAAATATCCTCATAATATATATATATATATATATATATATATATATATATACACGACCTGAAGGCAGCATAAGACCTATCTTGGATGACTGACGTTTCCTGCTAGGTTTATTATATTATAAATTCTAATCATATAAACAGTCTTGGAATGTGTGGCTTGTCCTGACTGGTGTTTTAAAGCTTAATATGAATGATTAGAATTTTTTTTTTCATAGATGGGGAGTAATGTGTGCATTTTTCTCATCTCCCCATTTCTTCCTCTCTCTCTCTCTTCATCTTTTTCTTAACACCCTTTCTGCACCTGAATCTACCTCACTGGACCCTTTAGAACCCCTGATCCCACCCGAAGACTCTGAACAAAGTTAATGTGCCATAGCGTATTCAGTGTACAGGCTTTTATTTATTTAACTTCTCAGCTTCTGTCTCACACACTTTTTTTTAGACCATTAACCGTCTCACGTCCCATGGACTTTTGTACCCACGACCTGGCTTTCTCACTCATGGCTCTCCTTTGTTCTGACTCCCTAACACTTCTGCATTGCGCTGTCTGTCTCTGTATATAATGGGATCTCTCCTGCTTTTGTTTCTTTTCTTTTTCCCTCCTCTGTAAAAAATTCCATTCTCTCTGCCAGGGAGGTCCGCCCTGCACTGGGCATGCTCAGTAAATCACCTCTCATTGGCTCGGACGCTGATCCGCTATGGCGCCGCAGTGGATCTTCAGGATCACAAGGTGAATAATCAACATTTGAACCAGGCTTGTAACTTACTCAATCACATTTAGCAGACTAAATGTTCTCCTCGAGGGGGAGCTTTTATGGAAATGCAGGCACTTTCAGGTTATCTAACAGTATGCAACTCATGCGAGTACCTAGCCACCATCTTGTAGGGCATTTAGATTCCCAAAATATCAAAAGAATTTTTTAATGGAACCCTATGGCGTCAAAATAGGTTCTAAAGTTCTGAGAACCAAAAAAAAAAACGACTTTTGACCGGGGTCGGGATCTAGACAGTCATTGGTTGTTAAAGTTAAGCCCCGCCCACCCAGCAGATTCTGCACACCCTAACCCTGATTGTAAAATGACTCTAAGCCTCTATGAAGAACTGTGCATTATTAAAAGACATAATCGTTAAAAATATTTGATATGTCCTACCTGTGTTTGCTGGGCGGTCTTTTACAATCAGGGTAAGATTGCCGCACTTTTGACGACTTACCGGGGTGTGCAGAATCAGCTGGGTGGGCGGGGCTTAACTTAAGTCGCCAAAGACTGCCTAGATCCCGCCCCCCGTCAAAAGTCAAAAAAGAGAAACTTCTGGAGGCGAAAGCGAGACTGAGGGAAGTGCAACCAAGAAAAGGCAGAAAGAAAGCGAAAACGGCTTCTTCAAGAATATTAAACTCAAAACAGATGATTAACTACAGAAATATTCTGTTTATAAACATGATTTTATAACTTTGAATATTAATGAGTTTTCTCAATTACAAAATTACATTGATTTTTTGGTTCTCAGAACTTTAGAACCTATTTTGACGCCACAGAACCCATTCAGTCCCTTGATTTGACTTGTGTGAGGTTACCTACTAAACTGTGGACTCTCCAAGAGTTTTAATCCAAGACTTTCATGCTCTCTGTCATTTCCAGGGTGAGACTGCTCTCTTTCTCTCCGCCCTTCACGGATGCTATGAGACCGCCAGATTCCTCCTCCTAAACGGTGCCAATCAGGAGCTGACTGACTGTAGAGGGCGAAGGCCCTTAAATGTGGCCCGGGATGGGATGCATCACCAGGTGCTGGAGCTGCTCCTGGCCCACAGAGTTCACCACAGTCCTTATCCCATGGACCCGACCACTGAGGTGCTGTGGGATGACCGTACTTACATGTATTCTCCATGGGCAGCTTCACCTCCCTGTCTACCTGGCAGAAGCTCCTCCTTTTCTGGGGTCATCGCACACCGGGACATGTCTTCACCTCTGCTCAGGTAAACTGCTATTACAGCAAGCCGTACAAAACCTGATTCAGTTCTCAGTTCTTACCTTAAGAGCCTGATGTGGGTCTTGGGACCAGAAATACTGTTATGAAGCTTTGCAGCATGTCTAGGATAATGGTGTTTATTTTTGGTCCTCTCTCTATAAATATCCAATCCTGTTTTGAAACCATTAAAATTTAGAATTTCCACACTCAAATCTAGGATTAAACATAAGCTGAGCCTAAACCTCTGCATTTCTCTTCTCAGCAATGACTGGGTAATGAGCAGGGAACAGTGCGCTTCACCCCAAAGCTGGCGGCCGCCAGTCAACCAGTCAGCCACGGCATTGGTCAGCCCCAGAATCCTCGGCCGTCCTTCACGACCAATCAGCACACTTCAGGAGGTCACTTCAGACGCTGAAGAAGAAGACAGAGAAGGCTCGAAGGACATCACACGGGCTACAACACCGCACTTCTTGTCTCCTCAGCCAGCGCCCAGGCAGAGGTCGTTCTCCTGCACCCAGCATGCACTCCAGCGCAGATTCAGCGGACACCAGCCAGAGCTCTCTACCACCGTCCAGCACGAGAAACAAGCTAATGAGCACGTCGAGATAGTGGTCATGCCCCATCCCAAGGCAAAACCCAGCCAAGCTATGGTTGAAAGTGCAGGGACGGTCTTCAGTCCTATCCGGGCCGATTCAGAGAGGGACAGTAAGAGCCCTGAGCCAAAAGGCCAGAGTGAGGTGGTCAGCAATGACCCTGTGTCGGTCCAGAATGTTAAGTGAGAGACAGAGGATGGACAGAGGGGTTTTGTGATTGATTTCAAAATCTTTACTACACTCTACTGCGGCACATGTTGTCCTTGTCATTTTGGGCTTTTATTGTTTCTTGTTTTTCACAATTTGAATTTTGTTCTTTACATTGTGTGAACGTTACGTAAAGGATCAAATGTTCACATGATGTAAACAATGCAGAATCACTGGGAATAAAATCTAATGACATTATATTAAAATTAACATAGTAGTGTTTCGTTTATTGGTTTCGTTGGGACATATTTTGAAAAATCTTTGGAAAAAATACTTGTTCAGTGCATGGGCACATTAATTTAGGGCTCGGGACTCCACCAACCCAAACCCTGTGAACAAAACTCAGTATGTTTTCTGTTGGCTAAGTCAGAAAATGTGGGATAAAACATGCCGTTCTGATTACGTACTGTGAGATCACAAAGACAAGGTTGCACATAGCAGAAATAAGAGAACAGAGCGAAAACGGCTAAACTCCAGAGCTTCTGCTCCTCACTGCTGTACGCTCAGGGTCTGGGTGAACAGCGAGAGGCTCTTTTTCATTTAAAGGAACAGGTGCTAAAAGTGGCCATTCTGAGCAGGGCTGTTAAGACCAGGGGAGAAGGCTGCTGTGGGGTTTAGTCCTTGTGGTGTTTTGAGACCCAGAACTGTGTGGTTTATGGAATAGGGGTGGTTTACACAGTACTCAACACTCAGTGGTCCACCTACATTATAGCCCAACACCAATCTAACTTCCTGTGGAGTCTAGTTCCAGCAAATAAAATATGTAATACATTGGCGTTACACAGGGGGCAGCATGGTAGGCTGGTGACCAGTGGGGTAAGTGTCTTTACAGCTTCACTGTTCTTCTCTTTTCATCTTGATTGAAACCTGAAGCATGGGGGTAACTGATAAGGCTACCTCAGCTTACGGAAGCGTTCGTAACTGAAAGGGCTCCTCCCAGAAGTTCTGAATGTGTAACACAGACAGTCTTTATTGTAAAAGAGGTAGAGAATACAGGTATTTCACTGTACAGAGAAAGACAGCACTGTTGCTATACGCATTCAAACCGTAAATAAAGACAGCAAACACACCCCATTCATAAAATAGATACACACAGTAAAAAAGAGAAATACACGCACACACAAATGAAACAAAAACAAACAAACGATCTTTGGATTATTCTCTATTGCCCCCTTTACCCATGTCAATTCACCTCTATCTGAGCTTTAAAGAAACAATATAGATTAGAATAGCAGTGAGAACAATAACAATAGTACTATACTCATAAAGAAATCTTAATGCAGTTTAAAAAGTTCCCTCTTCAGAACCCAAATATTGCAGTAACATGTAGTGGAAGTAGAAACCAAAAAAGAAATAAATTGCCAAATACATGGCAAACACATGCAGTCCATTTCCTTTCTCTCTCTCTCTCTCTCTCTCTCTCTCTGTCTCTCTCTCACACTCACACACACACACACACACACTCTCTCTCTCTCTCCAGACATTATGATGTATAATGATAATGCGCTTATCGATTCAACAAAAAAAAATTTAAATAAAGAAAGCTGCACTTGGGCAGAAGAGTGACCATCATTCTTTCTGTCTTCACCTTTGTCCCGATCTCTTTCCGTCTCCCTCGCTCAGCGCCCCTCAGTCCGAGTTGTCGGAGTGTTCGCTTCCAGGCGGAGAGGGAGGCGTGTTCTGCTCCTGCCAGTTTCCATTAGTCTGACGTGGACAGAGATGGAGAAAATGACATCAGTGTCAAAAATTCCGGTCAATTCCAGTGCCAACTTTAAACCTGTCCTCAATGCACCGTCCCAAACTCAGGTGGCTAGAGTCTAAAGCTGTATACGTTGTAAATGTCAAGCTCGGGAAAAGTTATGATTGAAACAAAATGGCTGAAGTGGAGGTAGCTACCGGAAAAATGAAGTAAACAACATAAGTTAAAACGTGTACTCTATCTTATGGTGCTTTTCCACTGCACGAGATCGGCTCGACACGGCTCAGCTCGCTTTTAGCTGGTTGGATTTCCGTTAGCACAGTTCCCCTCAAGAAATGGAGCCAACGATGTCGGAAAAACAACAATGCTGGCTGTGAAGTCAGGCACTGTTTACTGTTTATTGTGTATTCGCATGTTGTTTTTGTGTTTTGAGCATTGAATGAGCATTTGAACCTCTTCAAAACACCACGGTGGGATGTTACGGGTTGCCGCCAGAGATTCTGCATTTAGTAGTGATTGACAGGTCTCACTGGCCAATCAGTGTCCTGCAAGGTTTGCACATAATATTTTAATACCTACTAGGCTCGGTCGGAACCGTCAGCGAACAGGGGCTAAAAAAAAGTACTTGGCTCCAGGGACCAGGTCCAGATTGGGCCAGTGGTAAAGCAAGAGCGCCGAGTCGTGTAGGTTCCATGCAGTGGAAAAGTGCCATTAGTACATCCAGCATCGACCATCAGAGAAACCATGAGTCCATTAAGGCTCTACTCTTCTCTTTTTCAGATCCTTAAAGTCTAAAATAACGTTAAACACCTGAAACTGAGAGATGTCCAGAACTGAACCCAACACACAGAAAAACGGATCTTGACTTTACCCTACAGATATGGCACTATGGATCTATTTAGATTAGATCGCACATCACCGGAGTATCCCTTCAAAGCTTTCAGCGAATTTACTGGTACGAGCTAAAACAGGGATGGCCAACGTGCCATTCATTCATTGTCTGTAAGCGCTTATCCAGTTCAGGGTCGCGGTGGGGCCGGAGTCAACACGGAATCAATGGGCACAAGGCAGAAACACACCCTGGAGGAGGCGCCAGTCTCTCTCAGGGCGACACAAACTCACACACATACACTCTCAGAAAAAAAGCAGTGTTGGTACATTATAGTCATTTAAAAAGGTACAAACAGTGGTTTTAAAGTCTAGTTGTGTTCCCTAAAGGCACGTTAAATTCGCTGTCCATGGCCCAGAAGGTGAGGCGAATATTTAGAATGCAAATAAAAAACATAATATGAGATAATATTTAAAAATCTACAATCACAACAGAATATGGTACAATTAAGGTACAGAATGTGTCCTTGAGGGTACCATCACAGTAGCAGTTTTTCTGAGAGTATACTAGGCGCCACAAGCTACGTATTTGCACAGATTTGCGTGCACACTAGGGCTGTGCCATGTACCGTTCACGATAATATCGTCATCATTTTTAAAATTATATTAAAAAAATCAATATCATGATAATAGGACTTGTTTACGAAGTGACTCAGCACAGCAACAATTCTGTGTTTGTTTTGATATTTACTGTTTTAGAATGTGTGTGTTGCCCTGAGAAGGACTGGCGCCCCCTCCAGGGTGTGTTCCCACCTTGCGCCCAATGATTCCAGGTAGGCTCTGGACCCACCATGACCCTGAACTGGATAAGGGTTACAGATAATGAATGAATGGATAATTAATATTAGTATAACATTGATTTACTTTCAATAGTGTGTTTTTGAAATGAATAAAATCCTGAAAAAATATTTTTCAGTGTTTTTTTCATATCGCCAAAACACCCTGAAATATTGTGATGTTATTCTAGGGTCGTATCGCCCACCCCTAGAGCACACAACTACCTCTTTAGGAGTCCACTCCTCCTTATTGTTTACTTTGGAACCAGACTCTGAACCTAACTTTGGATATTTCAGAGTAATATTTGCCTCATGTTTCAGGACTGGGAGGAGGAAAGAGGGTTTTTAAGGCAGAACGAGAGTGTCAACACATGTCACTGTGAACCAAAATCTCCTCACACTCCTAAAGGAAAACCCTTATTCGTCCACACAGTCCTGTGACATAGTGGCAGATACTGCGGCAGCTTCTTTTTGCCGTGTGTAATGTGACTTCAGAGTGTGATTTTAGGGCTGTCGTGTTGAGAAACACTCGTTTCCCACTTTCCATTTTCCTATTTCTAAATTAAAATCGAATTATATGTTTTTTTTGTTTTTTAATCATGAATGGAAGAGCTGCTCTGGCACAGGAAAAGAGCCACATGCGGCTTGCGAGCTGCCAGTTGGCCACCCCTGAGCTAGGCTGACCATTGTGACTACTCAAGGAGTATAAACATGCATGTAATGAGCTCCTCACCCGACTCTCTCTGGGATTATAGAGTCTTTCTGAAAAGCGGGACTGAGAAACTGAGTCCTACCAGAGAGAGATAGGAAAAGGAAGTGTAAGTATGGGCACACACACACTGACAGACATGCACTCAAACACACACACACCCTGCTATGATAGTTCAAGTAATACTCCAGCGTTTTTCAAAAAAACAATCTCCACCTGCCACATCCGTAGGGTATGGTACAGTAGATAATCATTTTAGAGACACGTCTGTGCATGTGCATTTTAGGGTTCTAGAACCCACCAACCCACACACTGTGAAACAACAACATCATCCAGTCAGTTTCCTGTGGGTTGACCAAACATGGGATAAAATAAGCGATGAACAGCGAGCGGTTCATTATCATTTAAATGAACAGGTGCTGAAACTGGGAGTTCTGAAGAGGGCTGTTTAGACAGGGGGAGAACGCTGCTGGGGTTTGATCCTTGTGGTATTTTGACCACAGAAGGTAACAGACACGTGATGTAACATTTAAAAGTATTTCCCTGATAAATGAAATGAAAACGAGGCTTAAAATTGAAAGTCAATGTAATATTCATATTCTCTACCATAGTTCATCACTATTAATGAGTAATGTGCTGTCCATCTGTTGACGGCTGGATCCTTGGTGACTGCAATCAATGTATGTATTCAGTCACATGAGAAATAGACTATTACTTCGCTTGAAAAACACTGGAGCTTGACTTTAAAGCAACACTAGGTAGTATTTTACCCTAAATCACTGATGCTCCACTGAGATGTAACACAGAGAATAAAGCCCCTGACATTGCACCTTTTGGAGGAGGTACAGAACATGGGTGTAAATATGAAGTACACCCTTCCACTGTAGGAGGAGCCCAGGAGTAAAATCACCTAATCATACCTAGAGTTGCTTTAAGTCATCGAATGTTCAAAACCTAACGATGTGATTCAATAGGAATGCACAGACTTGAAACGCCACCATGCACCATGCCCCACGAGAACGACATTTATAGAGGTCTAACCTGAGACCCCATGTGGTAGCCAGGCTGCTCTCCATTCACCGGAGGAACTCCCAGGAAGAGATCAGCCGACCCTGAGAGTGAGAAGGACCCTGAGCCTGTGAGAGGAGAGTGGGTGAACGCATTACCTTGACTGATACCAATGAAAGTCGCATGCGATCATAAAACAAATCGTAAATATTAAGCCCCCATGCAGGGGGAGGGTCAGAACTAACCGGTAGAGTTTGGAGTGTGTGGAGACCCTTCTCTCTGTGTTGCCCCCATGGCTGTCTTCATGGCGTAAAGATTGGCCTCTTCCTGGAACTTGCCGATGTTCTTCTTGTAGCGGATTCTCTTGTTGCCGAACCAGTTGGACACCTTTTAAAATCCAGAGGCAGAGAGTGAGAAAGAGAAGAAGAAAACAAAAAGAGAAGCTGATGCCAGGCTGAGAGCTCTACCTGAGACATGGTGATGCCGCACTGTTTGGCCAGCTCCTCTTTGGCCTCTTCGCTGGGGTATGGGTTGGACAGGTGAGAGTAGAAATACTCATTCAGGACCTCCGTGGCCTGTTTGCTGAAGTTGCGCCTCTTGCGTCTGCCGAGAGGGGAACAGATAACAGCGGTAAAGAACTGGCCTTCTAAAAAGTCCAGTAATTCTCACTCTATATAGCAATATCATAGCCTAATGCAGGATCATCAAATGGCAGAACTCTGTCCGAACCCAGACTGACTGACTGTTCAATCCAGATGCAGCAGGTAGGTGTCGCAGTCACACAGCTCCAGGGACCTGGAGGTTGTGGGTTTGGTTCCCGCTCCGGGTGACTGTCTGTGAGGAGTGTGGTGTGTTCTCCCTGTGTCTGCGTGGGGTTCCTCCGGGTGACTGTCTGTGAGGAGTTGGTGTGTTCTCCCTGTGTCTGCATGGGTTTCCTCCAGGTGACTGTCTGTGAGGAGTGTGGTGTGTTCTCCCTGTGTCCGTGTGGGTTTCCTCCAGGTGACTGTCTGTGAGGAGTGTGGTGTGTTCTCCCTGTGTCTGCATGGGTTTCCTCCGGGTGACTGTCTGTGAGGAGTGTGGTGTGTTCTCTCTGTGTCTGTGTGGGTTTCCTCCGGGTGACTGTCTGTGAGGAAGTGTGGTGTGTTCTCTCTGTGTCTGTGTGGGTTTCCTCCGGGTGACTGTCTGTGAGGAGTGTGGTGTGTTCTCCCTGTGTCTGTGTGGGTTTCCTCCAGGTGACTGTCTGTGAGGAGTGTGGTGTGTTCTCCCTGTGTCTCGTGGGTTTCCTCCGGGTGACTGTCTGTGAGGAGTGTGGTGTGTTCTCTCTGTATCTGCGTGGGTTTCCTCCGGGTGACTGTCTGTGAGGAGTGTGGTGTTTTCTCCCTGTGTCTGCGTGGGTTTCCTCCGGGTGACTGTCTGTAAGGAGTGTGGTGTGTTCTCCCTGTGTCTGCATGGGTTTCCTCCGGGTGACTGTCTGTGAGGAGTGTGGTGTGTTCTCTCTGTTTCTGCGTGGGTTTCCTCCGGGTGACTGTCTGTGAGGAGTGTGGTGTGTTCTCCCTGTGTCTGCATGGGTTTCCTCCGGGTGACTGTCTGTGAGGAGTTGGTGTGTTCTCCCTGTGTCTGCGTGGGTGTCCTCCGGGTGTCCGGTTTCCTCCCACAGTCCAAAAACACATGATGTTAGGTGGATTGGTGACTCAAAAAGTGTCCGTAGGTGTGAGTGTGTGAGTGAATGTGTGTGTGTGTGTGTGTGTTGCCCTGTGAAGGACTGGCGCCAACCTCCAGGGTGTATTCCCGCCTTGCGCCCGATTCCAGGTAGGCTCTGGACCCACCGCGACCCTGAACTGGATAAGCGCTTACAGATAATGAATGAATGAATGAAATATTCATGTTCATTTTTACAAAGTCGTTGGGAGTAGCTAATCCAGTAAACACGGCAATAGCTTCTCTCAACTCCGCCAATCAAACAGACTGTTTGAGTTTTCTGCTTTCCTTTTTTTTCTGTGGCCGGTCCTAAACCGACCGTTCCTAATCAACAGCAGATATGTGAGGCACCTCTATGAGACCAAGCACAGATTTTAGCAACAGGACCTCACTGGAATTTAACTGAATACAACTGGGGTAGCGTGAGCAACTTCAGATCAATATAACACTGTAACCCACCGTTTTTTCAAATGTGAGAAAACAAAAACCACAAAACCATCTGCAGTCGTCAACCACTAATAGTTACTTATTCAGAAGTCAGGATGTACAGTTTCTGAAATATTCAAGCTTCATTTTCAGTTCTCTAACAACTTAGAAAACCACACACACACCTGGCATCCAGAAAGCGTGATCGGAGGATCATCACAGCCTCACACGTGCTCTGTTTGAGTTGGGTCTGGATGGAGCTGAACTTGCGATGGATGATGGCCACCATGCGCTCGATCTCACGCGGGGAAACAGGCCGCGTGCGTGACTGCTCCCGCAGCAGATTCATTACGTGAGTCGTGAACTCGCTGCACGCCTGAAAAATAAGACACACCGAACTTTACAGCAGCCATCTTATGTACTGTTTTTACTGAGCGACAATAGCATCCACCCTCACCGCTGACTCGCCCAATCCATTTCAGAGATGTTTTGACTTCTATAAAAAGGCACCCTACCCTCCCCCATTCAAACTAACACACTTTAACACACGAGGTCTAGGACCTAATCCAACTTTCGAGGGCAAGGCTGCATTCGCGTAAAGATGAACACAATTATTCCTAGAACACATTGATTTGTCAACTCCTATCCTTCGCACTGGTTCACTTACATGAAAGCTGATCTGTTCAATTTGCATTTGAAGCACGCTGATTTCCATCAGCATGAGCGTGACTTCCAGCAATGTGGGAAGAAACAAGTTGGCCCCCACATGTATCCAATCAGATTATAAAAACACATTAGCCATCTAGAACATCAGTCATCGTTGAAAGCATTTTTTTACTATTATTTTAAAATATGCACGGCATTCTTAAATAAAGTCTACACGCCATTAACTACGATCTTATGCCGTAAAAAGCTTCACTGACTTGAGACGTTAAGAAAATGGTTGACTATTTGAGTCACACTAATGCTGTAAATAAGACTAGATCTTAAAAAAACTATTACATTACCTGTAACTACAAAAAAAATCATCACAATTCGCCTTACAGGGACTTCACTGCTTTATTTTCATGTAATTAACTGAATAAAACCGACTAGACGTGGAAAAAGTAATCTGGAGCATTGGAGGCTGCTTTCTAAACATAGTCTGAGGGGCAGCAGCTGTGAGGGGCTGTGATCGATGGCTGACGGGTCGAGATGTACCTGCTCGTATTTCTCCAGCTCTGTGTGGTATATTGTGCGTATCTGGCTCAGCTTCTGTTTGTAGTCCGAATGCTCCAGAGAACTGTCCGGAGACATGCCTCCGGAGCTGGTCGCTGCGGAAACGGCAGCAGCTGCCCCGCCCCCTTTCTCTGGGCCAGCCACTCCCTCGGCCAGGAGCATGTTATCCAATCGCACGAGTTGTGGGTCCTGTGGCTCCTCCTCCTGGTTATTTCTCATAGACAGACCTGAAAAGACCATAGAGAAAAGATTAGCGACTGTTAGTTTACTTTGTTTACGGTGGCCGGTCCTGTCTCAATGTGCAGTTCTGACTTTCTGCTCAGATCCCATGTCTGTCAAGTTCATCATTAATGTAAACACACTTCTGCGTAAGTAAAAGTCCCATGTACATGAATAAATCATGAACAACGATCTACCAGGTTGATTCGCCATACTTCAGGTAGGTATCAGATCTAAAAACTAGATTTGGTCTGGCTTGAATCTGGCTTGATAACTATAATCCTTTTATAGTACTCGAGAATTAAGCCTAATTCATGATCCTGGTTTGCGACTACTCAGGAATAGATGGATAAACGATTTAAAAGCACTGAAAAGTAGCGAAAACTATAATGGACGTTAAAAAGTTTTGTTCCAATTCAAATAAAAACAACAGGCTCGAAATGAACCGACACTTGGGACTGAAGTTCAGCACAATATGCCAACAGTGGGGATGTGACATATTACAGAAACAGATGTGTCTCCAATGGGAAAAACAGATGTGTCTTGAATGTTAAATTAAATACACGCTCAATTAAAGCCAAAATGACTTATTCACGCACACACTGGCTTCCTAAAACACAGTAATCATCATGTAATTACTTCCCAATTATTCAAAACAATGTTTCCTAATCCAATTAATCCCAAAATCACAGCATTATTTAGAAAAAGGTGGAAGAAAACTGTTGTAATTTATTAATAAACGCAGAGTAAATACAGACCTGAAGATAGAGCTGAAAAATTTTGGGAAAATCACTACAAATGTGATTTTTTTCACCAAAATGTTGCAACTGCAGTATGATTTGACCTTATTTTCCATAAATGTACGTTCAGGTCTGTTTTATAACTAAGAAGACCAAGAGGTTGTGGCATTTATGAGCGCTGACTGCAGAGAAACGGACTGTCAGTCAGTTGTGGTGGTTATGTACACAGCAGCGTTGGGTGTCCTCTGACTGGATTAACTCTTTCATATAGAAGCTAAACGTCCCTATGTACACTTTAAATCACTGTTCTTTATGATTTAAGACAGGACAACCCTAACCCTAGTCTAGAATTAAAACTGTTTAATTTAAAACCTTCAGATGTCAAATCTTCATGTGATATTTGTATAAATACACATACGCACAAATATAAAAAATAATAATAATAAAAAGTGAGCTTTTCATGTACAGAATGATACAACTGACTTTCTATAACATAGTAATAATCATTTAATTATTTTCCAGTTATCCCAAAACTTTTTCCTAATCCAGTTAATCCAATAATTACCTCAACATTTACAGAAAAAGCACAAAAAGCGCTGCAATTCAGGAATAAACACAATCACTGTAAAATACAAAACTGCAGAAGAACTAAAATGCGAATGGGTGTGAAATATGAATAAAGTGACATAATTTTAATAGAATAATGACATTTACTGTCGCTTTTTTTGTCTGAGGCTCGCTTTCTCGCTTTGTTTCTGAGACAATATGGCGCCCTTCGCTCAACGGCCTCTCTCAAATTTAATCAGCAACTTTTAAAGTTGGGACTTTTGCACAAACTGCAAACTTTGCGCCATAAAACTCACCGGTTTTCTCTTTAATTTCGCACAGTACACTGAAGAGTGCCGGTTTCATCCGGTGACAGTTCAACGCGTGTTTTCTGCGAAGCAAAACAAACAGAACTAACGTTAGCCAGCAGCAAACTGAGCAAAAAATCGCGACTCAAGTACACAAAATGTATTTATGTCCATCCAAGTTATATTATATTCTCCACAGAGGCGAATTCTACTCTTAAACAAAGCTCAAATAGCTTTATTTTATGTAAATAACAACCAAACTCCTCTACTTCTGTAGCTAACAATGACTGGAATTGTCCTTTCCCCCTTAACTCCATGTACCTGCAGCACGATTTAAGGTGGACTCCATAATTTCAACAGTTCTCCACACAAACTACTGCAAGTGTATATATTTACACATGACCAAATCTGTCAATATTTAAAACATCGACTTTGAGTTAAAAGGGTGTGAGGGGTGTTATAACAAAAAGTAAGAATTAAAAAAAGCGCTAAAACATAAATAAAAGCTAATCTGCTTTCCAAACTTTTGTTTTTCAGGCTCGGAGCCAAACGCGTCGTTTTTTATCTTTCAAAAAAATACTCACTTTGCTTGAGCTTCGTCTAAACTTTGGTCAGTGATGGTCATGATTTGTTGCAAAATGTCCCCGATGTCTCGTCGGTTTTCGTGGCCGTTTTCCTCCAGGCCTGGCTCGCCATCGGGCCGATGCTGTGGGTGAACCTGGTTGAGGGCGTGCATTCCTGGGTGCGCATTCAACCCGAGCCCCCGGCTTGGATTGGGCCCGTTGCCTGTGATAGGCTGCTGCTGCAACATCCTGAGCGGCACATTAATCTCAACTCTGCAGCAGCTGAGAAATGTGGCAGCAGTAGCTTACACACTCCCTCCTGTGGATAGCCACACTACACTGGGGTCCCCTGGCGATTGAAGACACTGACAGGACAATAAAACTAAAACAATACACTGTCCAGAAGCTTTAAAATAGAGAAGTCCTTTCCTACAGTCCCGTGTTTTGAAGCTGCAAAAGCATCTATGCGGCTACAGTTTTGAGCTTATTTCCACAGGTTAAAAGGACAAATCTCACACTTCTACGAGTTTTGTTTCTTATTCCTTTTTATTTTTATTTTTTACTGTTGAGATATTGTCAAGCTTCTATGATTTTTAAATAACTATTTAAAGATTTCAGACTGTTTCCTGAGTCCTGATCCCTGTTTAATCACAATGCTGCTATAGTATATTAAATAAGATTGCCTAGGAGAGATGAGCAGCTCTCAATTAAAGAACCCCCTTCATAGAAAATCAAGTGTCAACACCCTGGCTGAGCACTGCTACTTTAAAAAATTAGAGTTAGAAAACGACATCCCAAACAGACCAATGTACACAGCCAGGTTTTCTTACATCATAAGCCTAAGTGACCAATACTGTCTAGTTGTGAAGGGGAGCCTTTGAGCCACAGGTGAGTTCTGGAGGTGTGGGTGAAGATGAAGAGGGGTAGAGACTATTTTCCTATTCATAGAGCCACATGTACAGAATGAGGTTGAATATGTACAAATGTTTAACAGAGAGAAGTTTTTCCCGACTGTTTGTGAGGAGTTTGGTGTGTTCTCCCCTTGTCCATGTGGGTTTCCTCCGGGTGTTCTGGTTTCCACCCCCAATCCAAAAACACACGTTGGTAGGTGGATTGGCAACTCAAAAGTGTCCGTAGGTGTGAGTGAATGTGTGAGTGTGTGTCGCCCTGTGAAGGACTGGCGCCCCCTCCAGGGTGTGTTCCCGCCTTGCGCCCAATGATTCCAGGTAGGCTCTGGACCCACCGCGACCCTGAACTGGATAAGGGTTACAGACAGAAGAGGACATAATGAAATACCACTTTAACTTTATTTTGTTTTTTAAACATTTTCTCCTAAACCTCTTTAATGTGGAAATAAATTAATATCAGCATTTTGTCATAAGGTCTCGTGGTAAATGAGTACACCCCGTGTTCTCCTTCAATGCTGATGTCATCAAATCTTACACTTAACATTGATCGGTTGAAAACACAGTGAGATGTTTCAGCCATGAGACACACATAAGATCAAAGTGAGAAAATCAGGACAGAAGCCCAGATTTCAGAAAGAGTAAGATTTGATTATGCCTCAAAATAAATTCAGGACTTAGGAGAAGGAGGAGGAAATCTTACTGAAATAATTCTACCCTTAAGTTAGTGTTTGACGACTATTCTAGGGAAGACCATATTTAGTGCCCAGCTTGTTTTCATCATGTCAACATGAACTGTAGATGCACAAGCAGCAACTTCTAGTATCTGTAAATTTCTGCAAAACTGTGACTAACCTACTGAGTCATTTCAAGTGTTTTGATCAACGTCTTCTTCTAGAGAAACGTCTAGAGAAGACATTGATCACAATAGTGGTGATAAGAACCAGACATCGTTAGCCGAACATGCCTCTTATACAGCGTTAAATACTTAGCGTCTCACATTAACTATTACAAAAAATGGTCATAAATAGATGTTTGGTGTGTGAAAATTTGATTTACCATAGTTCTGAGATCTTAATTTTTGGCCTAAAACAGGGAGAGTGTTAATTAAATGTATTATAAACTTAAAATGGCTATTTCTGTGTTATACTGGACGTGACCCTTATCACCGAGACTGCTGAGAAATCATGAATGAATGCGCTTCTCTAAAATGAGGCATCATCTCAGACCATTGGAAAAAAATTAATGATGTGCTGGTTGTATTTAAATTTGCTCTTAAGGCACACATTTTGTTTCTTGTTCTTACTTTCAACCCCATCTTAGCACTGCTCGCCTCTGGTTCTCTTTTTTGTTGGCAGACAACAGGAAGCCTGCAAAACCACAGGCTCTGTCAAACACAGGCAGCTAGTTTCAACATGCCGACGTTTCTACAGCAAGTGGGCTGTCAAGTATGAGCAGAATTTCGAACTGGTATTCATACATATATTTCACTGTCTTTCAAAACAACGCGTGTTACCCCCCCTCGACAAACAGCCCCTTCTATACCCGTCCGAAAGAGTAACCCCTTTTTCCCACAGAATAAATAATCCCTTTTTAAAAAATATGGGCCATGTGAATAGGGTTGGGTCAGGGGTTGAGAAAGAAACAGGAAGAAACAGCCTTCAGAGTGTGAAACAACGGCTCAAACACTCACTCACTCGTGCACACACACACACACACGGTCAGCCTTCAGCTTCTCAATTAATTTATTTTTTACAGGAAAAAAAATAAAGGACTGGCAGGTTTGAGTGAGGTATGAAGCGGCTGATTTTTGTTTACTCAAGGAGGTGAAGCCCATGAGGGCTACACTCACCAGGTACGCTTCAGAGGAGCTGATTTTTAACTTCTGGAGGTGCGGAGGAAGGTAAGCAGGCCTAAAAAAAATGGGCTCAACTTGTGATGTGGAAGTTGATATTTAGTAAAAATGTCCTAGACTTAAATTTACGCTTCTCTTGAATATAAATTAGCTTGTATTCTTCAAGACAGTTTATAGTTCTAAGCCTTAAAGTGTTGCGCAATGACCATGTAATTTTTGTTTCTTGTTGTCAGCTTAAAGTGGCTTTTTAGCCTTAATGAATAATTTGAGCACTGTTACATCTGTTATAAACCTGATAAAATTATACCTTATAGCAGAGCTGTGGTAGATTCTCCAATTTTATAAGGGTTGTAAACTAGGAAAACCACCTTCTGATGATGAAACTTTAAGGTGGAAGGTCCCTTTAGAAAACTACAATATCCTTAGTGTAGATTTTTGGGGTGTGCTGATTCAAATTGTTTTAGCGAATGTAGAACAGATCCACAATACAAGAGCTAACATTATTACAGGGAAAGACATATCTTTTTTGAACCTGTATTAATGAAACTTTAATGACAGTCATGGTCACAAGAGAATAAGAGAGAGAATGGGTTACTTAAAGAAATAAACAGATTAATCAGTAAAAAGAAGCTAAGCTAAGCAAGATATAAGCTAAAGTTAGCATGCTACCTAGCACTGTAGCGATCCTCCCTTGGTTTGGCTTTTTCGCTGGCTGAACAGGTAAAAGAAAATCATTCATTTTGTGTCGAATGAGAATAGAAATGCTATTGTTCAGCATACGATTGAGAGACTGTTGCTAGCATGGGCTGTTCTCAGTTTACAATCCGACTAGCTCAGTTGGTAGAGCATGAGACTCTTAATCTCAGGGTTGTGGGTTTGAGCCCCACGTTGGGCGCTAACATTTGGGGGCAGCTGTGGTTTTAATGTCAGAGAAATGAGCTTGAGATTAGAGGGTTGCCAGTTGTGTTCCCAGGACTGGCTGGAAAAATAAATCCATGTCTGAAGTGTCCATGAACAAGGCACCCAACCCCCAAACTGCTCCCTGGGCGTCAAGCTGGTGGGCAGCCCTCTTTTGATCCAGTTGTATGTGTATGTTCTGCCTTTACACTGTTAAAAAAAAAGGTGCTACAAAAGGTACCATAGAAGGACCACTTTCGCCGATAACATCAAAATGTGTAAAGAATCTTAAGACTGAGTGGTACATTTTTAACCCTTCACACTCACACTTGTCTTAAAATAACACGGTTCTTTATGGAAGTAAAAAGTGTTTTTTCTATGGCTTCGCTTAAAAAACCATTTGTAGCACCTTTATTTTTAAGAGTTTAATGTGTGAAGAATTGCTCACTGTGTGTGTTTTTGTGTTAAATGCCGTGGATGAGTTAAATGCAGAGGAGTCATTTCCCTAAGGTGATTAATAAAGATTCTTCTTCTTCTTCTTCTTAGTCTTGAGATTAGGGCCTAAGCGAGTCTTCAGAATTGGTAGACACCACAGAGATCCCCCCTCTATTCCAATGCCTATTGGGCGTGATAATAAGAGAAATATGATGGACAAAATATATGAAATAATACAATAATAAAATGTATATTTATTTCCAGGCCAGAATGCCCCTTTAACATGTCTGATATAACATGACTCCAATTGTCATGCAGTGTAAGCAAACCACGAAACATGAAACCTCTGGGACTTTGGAATTGAGTTCTTATTGAGCTACTTGGCAGTGTACTGTATAAATATTGATGTTATCGGATACATACAAAATGCATTGCTAAAAAAAAAAAACACTCCTCAAAATATTCTCAAAACGAATTCCCCAAACTATGCCTCTTCCTCCAGGTTCCCATATCTGCTGGATGAGTGAGGGACATATGAGTGGATGCTGAGATGGACTGTGCGGAGGTCAGAGGTGAAAGCCCGGCGGAGGAGCAGCTGGAGTGCCTTCTCATTCTGGAAGAGGGGGATGAGCCGGAGGAGTTCGCAAACAACACGGCCAGGGGGAGAGGCATTCTGAAGGTGAGGAAGGCCCAGGAGGATGAGGATGAAGGGGGTGTAAAGGAAAACACAGATACGACTGCTAAAGTCGAAGAAAGTCAGAGCGGGCATGAGGGTACCGACTTAATTAAAGAGAACTTGGAAAAGTGCGACGGCCAGCAAGAAGAGGCCTTGGAAAACGAGGGTGGAGAGGTCAAGCAAAAGATAGAAACGACGGAGAACTCATCAGACGGGACGCAGGAGGATCCTGAGGCGAAAACAGCACAAACTGGAGGTGGACCGGCGACGATGGAGAAGGCAGAAGGAGATAAGTCTGAAGTATCACTTCGGGACACGGACAGAGTGGATAAAGAGAAGGAGCCAGTGACTCTGCGACCCAAAGACTTTCTCAGACCCGAAGATGCTCTTCGAAAGGTAATGCTGCATTCTCACTGTCCCTTAACGCTCTGTTCACTACATAGTCAACTATTTTGGTGGTTCCCTTCCTTATTTTGTAACAGCATCCAAAATAAAAACCAAAACAAACTCCCACAATGCACTGCAGTACAACTTAGCAACCATGAAGTCCCATGAAGAACCATGAAGGTTCTAGAAACTCTTCTACACAGTGTGCAAATGTAAGGAATATTGCTTAGCAATGATTTAGAATTCTTATAATATTTTTTATTTATATTTAACGCCTGGGTTCAAGCCTCACCTCGGGTCTCTGTCTTTGCGGAGTCCGCTGTGTTTACCCCTCAGCCACTTTAATATACCAGTGTAGTTTCTATGTAGTTTTTGAAACAGAATCTCTTAGTTTACCAAGCAAAAGTGTCTTGAAGAGCTAATTAGCATTAGACACATAAGCTTTAATGGCAGCTCGTCGCTCAAAAAAGAAGACGAAACAGGAGCTCCGTATGTGTGTGAGTGAGCGAGCGAGAGGAAGAGAGAGTGAAAAAATGAGAGCTCGCTATGATATTTAATACCTATTTCAGCATTGATTAATTAGTGTTAAACCAAATTAACATTTTAAATACCTGTGTCCGATAACACATTCATTTTGCCAACACTAGTTATATATAATGCTCTCTTGTAGGGAATAGTGATTAGGGACCTGTTCTGTATAATAGGGGTCTAGATAGTTCTCCAGTGTAGGGAATATAAACAAGTGCACTAGAGCCGAGCAACCATGCTAGTTTTCAGGGAGCAGTTGGAAGTTAGGGGTCTTGCTGAAGGGCACATCAGCTGTGGATGCTGAAGGAGGAGACAGTGCTGTTCCTTAGTTACAGTTGTCCTTCTGTTTGAGAGGATTGAACTGGTGACTTTCAGGGTCCGTGCCTGCTTGTCTAGTGTGACTGATACTGTGATCTAATTACACAGAGTCATGTATATGGTGTATATCAATGATTAGCAACACCTAGAAGAGTTCACAGCAGGTCTAGATGAGAGGAACTGACCTTTGCCTGCTGTCCCAGGGCCACGGGTCGTCCCCGGACTTTCCAGACACTCTGTACGAGCTGCTGTGCACCCTGCAGGAGGGCCGGAGGCTCAATGACCAGCGCTGCTCCTTCAGGCTGAAGGGACGGAGGAGGTGTTACTCTGAACCCAGCACCCCCCGACACAGCCTGAAAGGTGAGAATCCAACTGTTCTAACACCTCATTACACACAGACAGTGACGGTCCACTGGAGTAGAAAGCTAAAGCAATTTTCTCGGAAATTACGGTTATTGTTAGAGTTTGTCTCTTTTTTTAGCTGTAGTAACTGCTTCTGCTCTTCTGGGAATGCTTTGGGGTAGCTTTTACAACACTGACGTGAAGCTCTGAAGGCAGTCATCCACAGCAGCATTAGTACAGTCAGATACTGATGTAGGATAATTAGTTTTGGATTAGTTTTGGCGTCTACTTTACTGTTATCTATAGCCAGAAGGACATTGTGAAACTGTAAATGTTATTAGCATCTTGAGGCCTGTGCTTTGTTCATGACACTGTTTTACAGTATATAAGAAACTCCATCAGCAAATCTATTTAAGATCAGTTCACACCTTGATGTGGTTTGAGGAGAATGTGTGATGATTAGATGTGGCTTTCACAGTGCTGAACTGATGCTAACCTTCAGCATCTTATTAGCTACTGTAGGTTTGTAGAGCTAATGCAAAACTGAAAAAGGTCAAAAGTCAGCCAAATAGGTGTTGGTTCATCAGCAACATTTGGGATAAGAGTAAACAGTCCCCAGTATTAGCCAAATTATTGCTTGCCAAATTTTGGTACATACATAGCATTTCTGTGTAAAGTGTCTTTAGGTACGATAAAATGGTGGGCAACATAGCAAAAAATATAATATCATGATACGTTCAAGACCAATGATCTATATTTAGTTTAAAAAGAATGAATCATGTCTAGCTGTTGTAGGCCAGGAGTCCCAAAAGAACACGTTCTCTCTCTGGGTTCCCACTCTTCCCCTCACAATCTCAAAGCTTGTTATGGATCTTTCCCACTGCATGGTACCTACAGAGCTCTACTGCACTCCATTTGATTACTTTGATAATTTGGTACCTGGATCCAGGGTCTTGTTTAGTCTCTGCTTGCTTATGGTTCCAAGAGAGCTGAGTAGGGACTTATCCGTGATGTGTAAACCTTGCAGAAGACAAATCCAGACGAATCCAGTAAGAGTTGGATGGTGCAACAAGGAAAGAAGAAATCCCAAAAGCATGTACATGCGAGTCATCCATCCATCCATCCATCCATCCATCCATTCATTATCTGTAACCCTTATCCAGTTCAGGGTCGCGGTGGGTCCAGAGCCTACCTGGAATCATTGGGCGCAAGGCGGGAACACACCCTGGAGGGGGCGCCAGTCCTTCACAGGGCAACACACACTCACACATTCACTCACACACTCACACCTAGTCACTTTTGAGTCACCAATCCACCTATCAACGTGTGTTTTTGGACTGTGGGAGGAAACCGAAGCACCCGGAGGAAACCCACGCAGACACAGAGAGAACACACCACACTCCCCACAGTCAGTCACCCGGAGGAAACCCACGCAGACACAGGGAGAACACACCACACTCCTCACAGACAGTCACCCGGAGGAAACCCACGCAGACACAGGGAGAACACTACATGCGAGTCAACAACACTAAACGTTTGTTGTTGTTCCTGTTAGAGACAGTGTTTCGCAACATCACCGTCTACATTCAGGGGGGAGATACAGTAGTAGAAAATGAACCAGCTACCAGGTACCAAAAAGCGAGTAGAGCCGTGCACATTCAAGTACAGTAGTGTTGATACCATGCAGTGGAAAAGCAACAATAGTTGTCATAACTTAATACTTATCATAATCTTTATCTAGATAGTTAGCATTCTCCTCCAAGTGTGTTGAGCTCGTCCAGTGGCATTGCGTTAGCTGCAGCGTGATAAGAAGTGGCAGTTGGCTTCATGTGTCTCAGAGGAAGCACCTGCTTGTCTCACTCCCAGCCTGGTTGACGTTTGTGTGGGGTAGCGTTGTCAGCCTACGGAAAGCTCAGTAGAGTAAATTGGGGCATAAATAATCACCTTTACGATTAACTATTGTCATAGTTCTCATTCTTTTATCAATGCTTAAGTGGGAAGTAAATGCCAGCCGCCTGTGGTGTCCCTAAAAAAACACATATCTCATGTTACCAGCAATAACGTACGCTTTTTTTTGCCTCTGATCCCATACAGTGACTTTCTCGTCCATGACCTCGCTGCAGAAGGAGGAGTTTTTCGACTTCCTGGCCACCTCCCAGGGTCGCCGTTTGGACGACCAGCGAGCAGAATTCCAGAGCCTTTCCCCTGTTCTCTCGTCTCCAGAGCCCCCGCTCTCCTCTAGCCCCCCCACCGTCAACCCCACTGCCACCAGCTCCTCCGCAGCCCCACAGGCTAAAGCCAAGCCCAGGAAAGGCAGCTGCAAGCTCCTGGAACCCAGCCGACCTCTTCCCAAACCAGCCCCCAAGGAGGATCTGTACAACATGATCCTCACCTCACAAGTACGTCTCCTGACTGCAGCTCGGGTTCCTGACCTTATTTACCATTCATAGTTTTGGGTTGTACACAGTGTGTCCAGATGTTTGTAAACACCCCTCGCAATTAATGACTTCGGTCACGAAGCCAGATGTTCAGCTGTGCACACTGTTTGTGTAATTTCTATAAAAAAAATTAAGAAACAACATATAATTAAATTAGTTCCAAAATGTTGAGTGAAGTTTAACTCTCTCTCCCTCTCTCTCTCTCTCTTTCTCTCTCTCTCTCCATGTCTTTCTCTCTCTCTCTCTCTCTCTCTCTCTCTCTCTCCATCTCTCTCTCTCTCTCTCTCTTTCTCTCTCTCCATCTCTCTCTGTCTCTCTCTCCATCTCCCTCTCTCTCTGTCTGTCTCTCTCTCTCTCTCTCTCTCTCTCTCTCTCTCTCTCCATCTCCCTGTCTCTCTCTCTCTCTCTCTCTCTCTCTCTCTCCATCTCTCTCTGTCTGTCTCTCTCTCCCTCTCTCTCTCTCTCCATCTCCATGTCTCTCTCTCTCTCTTCCTCTCCCCCTCTCTCTCTCTCTCTCTCTCTCTCCATCTCCCTCCCTCTTTCTCCCTCTCTCTCTCTCTCTCCATCACCCTCTCTCTCTCTCTCCATCTCCCTCCCCCCCCCCCCTCTCTCTCTCTTTCTCTCCCTCTCTCTCTCTCTCTCTCTCTCTCGCTCTCTCTCTCTCTGTCTCTCCACTCCAGGCTCAGGGCCGTCTGGAGGATCAGCGGAGTGCGGCCCCAGGACCCATGGACGATGAAGATTTCTTCTCCCTGCTGCTGAAGGTCCAGGGAGGCAGGATGGACGAGCAGAGGACCGAGCTGCCTGTAGCTTTTAAGTATTGAGACATGGTGGATGACTCTGTCAAAGAGACCAGGCGCTGTCTCAGTTACACATCTTACACACGCATCGAGAGAGTTACTTTGATATTTGGAGGCACTTGTCATTTGTATCTGATGGGTAAAGTCTAACCAAGTCATTTGCAAATGCAAAACTGAGGAAACCCAAACCTGCCTCTGAGGGCCTCCAGCAGCAGTTTAGCAGAATTTTAAACTTGAAATAATGATTATTTTAGAAGAACTATATTCTTAAGTTATCAAAACCAAGACTTGTTTCTCGGGTTTTTCCACTGGCTTTGATTCAAAAAACGACTATTTACTTAAAATATTTAGTCTGACTGATGTCACAATGTTCATTTTTCCAAAATTTATATTTATCTTTATGAGATTTCGAGATGTTTATTAAACAAAGCTGAAAAATCTAAGAAAATCAGTCATTGTTTCAGCATTTGAGGAAAATTCAGTAATTTTCACGATAAAATCTCATTTCAAGAACTCGGTATTTCAGAAGTGCAGTGATGGATTTGACATTATACATGGGTTTAGAAATACTGCTGCTGGAAAAGAGAGAGGGAGAGCAAACTACGGGTTTTATGGAGTCTTTTTCAGACTCTGAATGAGTTCCTCAGTCAGTTGTTAGTTTTTGTGGTGGATATAGTTTAAAAACGGCATTTCAAAAGACACTGGAGGAATCTGAAAGGTTAGTGCTGAATTGCGGAATGATTTGCCTATGGTTTATGTGTGTGTGTGTGTGTGTATGTGTGTATGTGTGTGTGTGTGTGTGTGTGTACAGAAGATAGAGATATTTTAGAAAAAACGAGTGATGGGATGTGTATACAAACTATTAGCGATATAGTGTTTTTCTCTTAAACAGAACAGTTACAGTGTATTGGAAGTGTTCCCTCACACTGAGTCGTGTATTAATCTCTGCCCAGAGAATAACAGGAAATTCATTAGGCAGCAAGTTTGTGACATTTTATTTAATCTTACCATCAAAAGCAGATGGTTCCTCTGAAAAGAGCACACTCACCAAACTTACCAGGCTCCAGTTTAAGACGACGATTGGCAACGCTGCAAAAAAAAAGCTTTCTTAGCAAGTTAAAGCATTCACAAGGAGGAAGTTCATCTTTTTTTATTTTTTTAACATTTGAGTTATTCCCAGGCACCTCGTGTACATTTCATATCACTTTCTTAAATCACATGTTAAAAGTAATTGGACTAAACCTGTCCCCATTCTCCATTTCTGTTCAGGAAAAGGCATTGTAGGAGGCTAAAGCATCC
This sequence comes from Hoplias malabaricus, assembly GCF_029633855.1. Taxonomy (NCBI): domain Eukaryota; kingdom Metazoa; phylum Chordata; class Actinopteri; order Characiformes; family Erythrinidae; genus Hoplias; species Hoplias malabaricus. The sequence goes on from NC_089800.1 coordinate 4,799,835, forward strand.
AGTTATTGTAACTACCTTTGCATTCCCGCTTGGTTTGTTTTATGCTAAGCTAAGTTGCTAAGTTAATAAAACAATGTGTTCCATTCAAAATCAAAACCTGGAGCAGTTTTCCTCCAGCCCTTTAAAGCTACAACTAAGAAACTAGACAAATAGACAAATAATGGCAGGAATACACAGACAACTGTGAAGAAATGTAGGGCTTATTTTCTATGTCTTTAAAATAAATTCATTCATTATCTGTAACCCTTATCCATTTCAGGGTCGCAAGGCGGGAATACACCCTGGAGGGGGCGCCAGTCCTTCACAGGGCAACACACACACTTACACATTCACTCACACACTTACACCTACGGACACTTTGGAGTCGACAATCCACCCACCAACGTGTGTTTTTGGACTGTGGGAGTAAACCGGAGCACCCGGAGGAAACCCACGCTGACACAGAGAGAACACCCCACACTCCTCACAGACAGTCACCCGGAGGAAACCCACGCAGACACAGAGAGAACACACCACACTCCTCACAGACAGTCACCCGGAGGAAACCCACGCCGACACAGAGAGAACACACCACACTCCTCACAGACAGTCACCCGGAGGAAACCCACGCAGACACAGAGAGAACACACCACACTCCTCACAGACAGTCACCCGGAGGAAACCCACGCCGACACAGAGAGAACACACCACACTCCTCACAGACAGTCACCCGGAGGAAACCCACGCAGACACAGGGAGAACACACCACACTCCTCACAGACAGTCACCCGGAGGAAACCCACGCAGACACAGGGAGAACACACCACACTCCTCACAGACAGTCACCCGGAGGAAACCCACGCAGACACAGGGAGAACACACCACACTCCTCACAGACAGTCACCCGGAGGAAACCCACGCCGACACAGGGAGAACACACCACACTCCTCACAGACAGTCACCCGGAGGAAACCCACGCAGACACAGAGAGAACACACCACACTCCTCTCAGACAGTCTGCCGGAGCGGGAATCGAACCCACAATACCCGATTTCATTTGGTAAAAGTGTCTTATTCCATTGGCAAAGCATTTGATTTCTTTTTTCAAGGTAAAATACTAAACAAGACAATGATCTGTCAATGGCACATTCTTTAGGTAAAAGCATTTAAAACAAGTAAAACTGTCCAGAGGGAGGTTAAATAATTCAAATAATCATATACTTACAACAACTTCATCATGAGATATAATGGCTACATGCTCTGGATTGATCATTTTTTTTAGTTATTCTTTGATGCAGTGTACTTTGCTTCACAGTGAGACCTGGCTGTGTTTCTTCTCGTGGCAACCATCGATATCACACACTTTCCACACACTTTACACCACTGACAGACTGCTACCGACTCATATCAGAGACAAATCTCTGCCAATGAAAACCTCAGAAGGGTTTTTATTTATGTCTAAAAACAATACCTTTACAGGAGAGGGCAAGAACCTTCTGTAATTCTAGTGTAAGTCGATGCAAAGAGACTTTTTTCTCTCCAAGTGCTTCTGGCTCTTCTATTGATCCATTGTTCATGACGGTTTTATACAGTAGAAAATGACATCTCCTATGTACACAGGATGTCAAAACATATACATCTTTATATCTAGAAATTAAGGCTTTTTAAAAACAACAAGAGAAAAAGAGTGTCATTGTATAAATTACTCAGCGGTTATAAAACGTAAAGCGCAAAATTGTATTAATACTTTTTTACTTTGGGATATTTTTGAAATTTTTTATTTTTTGGGTCTAGTTGAGGTTGCCATAGTGATACTTCTCATAGTGGTATATCTGTTAGATTATTAGTGTTTTTATGGGACTTGACTCATTTATAAGGAGCATTCAGTCCCTTTTACCAATAAAAATGTAGCAAACATTATTTATAAAAGTGAGTGTTCAATTGTTAGATTTTATTTTTTTTTAATCTAAGAAGTGCAGCGAAGGATTCTGTTTATTTTCCACAGCGCAAGTCCCTCACTTTCATAGTAAACTCATGCAGAGAATGTGTTTCATTAAATTGGCAAATGATTCTTCTTCTTTAAAGCATTATTCCTTTACTTCACTGGTTACAATTACAGAGTAAATGTTGTGTAGAAAGAAGTTGGAAAAGCTGGTAATGAGAAATATCAAATATATTGAGTAGATTGAGGATGGTTTCACTTATTAAGACGTCATTATTTACAGTGAGAGCTATTGTGTCTCCGTGTGAATGATTGCTTTAATAATGCGAAAGCAGCGAATGTCTCCTTGTGAAGAACACGGACAGTGGACTCTTAGAAAAGAAATACTTGCACTACTTTGCAGTGTTGCAGAGTCTGATACACGTTCATGTCCCATATATTTTGGATAAACAAGCCACTTACTATAAATAAACTCCTTCTCCTGCAGTATTTAATGGAAGAAAACCTTTTTTAATGTTAAAAAGTACATTCACATTAAAAAGTGTCAAACAATCAATCGTGAGTTTTCCGTTTTTACTCTTTTTTTCTTGCTTTCTTTCACTTTTATACTTTTTTTTCAACTGTATACACACAACCTTTATCCCAGTAAACAATTAGCCGTTGATTCAACGTTGAAATAACGTAATGGCTGCCGTCTAATCAACGTTCTCTTAAGGTTGAAAATGAAAGTTGAAAAGACGTCCAAACACAGACATTGAAAAGACGACTATTAGACGTATTTTGGACGTCCATCGACGTTATTAATTGGATCCGAAATAAATTACTTGTATAAAACGCGTTTTGGACGTCCACTGACGTCATCGATTGGTCACCACTTAACTATCTTATTAAGATGGATTTTGGACGTCCGTTGACGTTATTAATTGGATCCGAAATAAATTACTTGCATAAAACTTGTTTTGGACGTCCACTGACGTCATCGATTGGTCACCACTTAACTATCTTATTAAGATGGATTTTGGACGTCCATTGACGTTATTAATTGGATCCGAAATAAATTACTTGTATAAAACTTGTTTTGGACGTCCACTGACATCATCGATTGGTCACCACTTAACTAACTTATTAAGATGGATTTTGGACGTCCATTGACGTTATTAATTGGATCCGAAATAAATTACTTGTATAAAATGCGTTTTGGACGTCCACTGACGTTATCGATTGGTCACCACTTAACTATCTTATTAAGATGGATTTTGGACATCCATTGACGTTATTAATTGAATCCGAAATAAATTACTTGTATAAAACGTGTTTTGGACGTCCACTGACGTCATCGATTGGTCACCACTTAACTATCTTATTAAGACGTATTTTGGACGTCCATTGACGTTATTAATTGGTCCCGAAATAAATTACTTGTATAAAACGCGTTTTGGACGTCCACTGACGTTATCGATTGGTCACCACTTAACTAACTTATTAAGATGGATTTTGGACGTCCATTGACGTTTAAAATATGTCCTTGACAGACAGACTACTTTTAGACCTGTTTTGAACGTCCAGGGACGTCCCTTGTTTACTGGAATCCTTCTCTTTCCCTTGCTCTGCTGTATCTCAGTTTTCTCTCTTCTGCTTTCCCTCTCTCTCTAAGCCTCTGTCTCTATCTGCAACTCCACATTTCTCAGTATTCCCCCTTTTACTTTTTTCTTTCTTTATCTTTATCATATTCTCTCTTTCTCTCTAATGATATTGTGATTTACAGTGACACTGCTGCTTTCTATGCACAACACTGGGGTTTGATTCCCCGCTCAGGTAAGCATTCCTTAACATAACGTCCTTATGTAAGTCTTTTAACATCCCACTCACCTACATCATGTGACATATTTAGAGGTGTATACATATTTATAGGAGGCACTGGCAGATTTGAATGATGTCTCATAATACACTTAACACACACTAGATGGCAACAGAAACTAACTGAAAGGTTCTGGCCTTGTGACTTTCAATAAAGAAGAGTAGAACACATCAGTGCTCTCTGAAAATGAACGTCCAACAAAAGTGTGTCACGTTGGAGCGCAGAAATAATCACCCAACACCCTATCAACCAAGCTTCCGCTAGCATATCCTCACTGCAGTGTGTCAACATCTAATGTACATTACTGCAGGAAATGTGGACAAGCATTACATTTATTTTGATTGTACCTATCCTTTGGGTTCTAGTGAGCCCCCAGCCCGTCTCACGCCGCTGAAAACTACTGTTTATTTAGTCTCAGGTGCTGTTGATATTGCTGGGTGTAGTGTACAGCATACTAACAACTGCTAACACAAGCAATTAGCATTGTTTCACCTGGTTTACACAACTGTGTCCTGAAGCCAAACATGACTCTGCCTGCTCTGAACGTGATTCAAAATCGTTAAGCTGTAAAAGCTCATCTTACAGAGACTTTCAGACCTTCACATAATGGGAGAAGTGTGAACACTCATTAGCCTAATGCTAAATTAGCATTAGCAGAAACGTTCTAATGAATATATACTTGTAAAATTATTAGAAACTAAATGTTTTTGGAAATTATCTGATTTTGTTTTTATTATACTGAAATTGTGAGTGTATTATGTACAAAAAGTTTAAAAAATAATAAGATATTTTTTAGTAGTTTCTCTTTGACAAAAATGAGATCAGATGGAGACTTTAGCATAAATCTCTTGCTCCTGTTGCTCAAATCCTGTCTCCTGAGACTTAAGACCTCAGCAAACTGTGCTCAGATTTGCCAGATGAACTCAACTCTACTCCCTACATTCTTATCTCCCTTATCTCCGTTACATATCTCCCGTGTCTCATGTCTCTGTTTTGTCTCATTGTTTTTCTCCCAAGGAATTTAAGAGCATCACCATTATGTTGCCAGATCAACCTATGAGCAATAAAATGTCCTTCTAGGTTCTTACTCACTCACTTAGATGTTTAGTAAATGTCCCAAATCTCCAAAGTTCAGTCTCAGAAGTTGTTTGCATTTTCTAAGAAGTCTGTTGGATTCACTGTTGGATTTGTAGATTTATTCTTCTTTCTTTTTCTCATAAAAGGCTTCTGGACATCACCACTTCCTGTCCTTATGTTGGAATGACGGCATGAATTTAACATATTTAAGGTGGAATGACGTAGCAATAAATCTAACAAGTGCCGTACCCTTAACGTTTACCAATGTTCTGTGCTAAATTTCTTTGGCAGACCCAACATTCAAAAGCCCTAAAGCAACAAACATAGGCGGTCCTGTGTGGGGTAGAACATGAATTTGTAAGAAAAACACATCCCTTGAGAGGTTTCTGGGAGAGTACCCAGTAATGTCCTTGCAGCTTTAAAGAATATTTCAGAGACGCCCTAAGGATGTCATTCCAGTAAAAGCTCCACGGATTCAAAGCGGTCGCTAATGGCTGTGGTCTAATCTGATTAGCCGATGGTCTGCATGTTTAAGGGTCTGAGTAGGGGATACTGAGATCAGGGCCTGGGATCTTGACCCTGTTTCTGACCCCTGGTGCTCACCTGAGTCTGACCTAGGCCTTTTATGAGAACAGATTTATCTCTGGGGTGGACATCACAGAAAAGCTTCACTGATTTAGTTCTCCATTTCTGTTTGGACATATTTATTAACCTTTCCCAACCTCAATGCCAGCGTTTTCTCTCTCTTTCTCTCCCTCTTTGAAGAGCCATTAACACACTGAAGTGACCCTGTCAGTCAACTGGAGTGGTCTTCTGCTTTAATCTACATGTTCACTCTTGTGTAGAAGTATTGGCACATTTAGTCAAATTAGATTGATTTTTTTTTATGTGAATATTTTCTGCAGACAACACACTGCATATTTGAATGCACTTTTAAAGTACTTATCTGTAACAGTGCGTCTCATATAATTATAATTTAGAGACTGGAATGTGTTCTGACTCAGAGAACACAGCTCCTCAGCTCACTGCTTTGGACTTACTCTAAATAAGGTGAAAGGGCGTCCAAACGCATCTCTCTTGTGGGCAACTTGGGGCCCTTTGTGATAATGACCTCAGACGATGCTCGTCTCTGATTGGCTCACCGAATTATCAGTGACATTTATTCCACTGCATCACATTTGTGTGTTATAAAGATTTGTTGCTTGCCCCTGCTGCCAAAATGCGACTACAAAATGGACACTCCTGTGGCTGACACTTGGCATTGAGCATGACACGCCGACGTTACGTTCATGTGCAGCTGTTCCAGAGCACTTAAACTTGTACATCACTTGTGAAAAAATAGAACGTATTCTTAAATGTTATATTGGAACCTCACATTTGTACTAAATCACTATTAATCTAGATTTTAAATTCTATAAAATTACGCAGATTATGAGAATTATAAGGATTATAATTCATATGTTATTTTTGCCACGTCTCTAATACAATTTTAATATGTTTATATGCTTAGGGAAGTCGGAAGTCATACTTCTAGTTGAAAATTACTGTAATACGTATTATTATACGTACTTATTTGTACTTGTATGTTTATTAGTTGGCCTTTTTGACCCTGTCTGTTTGTTCATTTGTATTAGCGATTTTATATTTATTTCATATTTTAATAATGATTTAAGCACAGAGGCGGCATGGTGACGCAGCACCGTTTGGTGTGTTCTCCCTGTGTCTGCGTGGGTTTCCTCCGGGTGACTGTCTGTGAGGAGTGTGGTGTGTTCTCTCAGTGTCTGCGTGGGTTTCCTCCGGGTGACTGTCTGTGAGGAGTGTGGTGTGTTCTCCCTGTGTCTGCGTGGGTTTCCTCCGGGTGACTGTCTGTGAGGAGTGTGGTGTGTTCACTCAGTGTCTGCGTGGGTTTCCTCCGGGTGACTGTCTGTGAGGAGTGTGGTGTGTTCTCCCTGTGTCTGCGTGGGTTTCCTCCGGGTGACTGTCTGTGAGGAGTGTGGTGTGTTCTCTCAGTGTCTGCGTGGGTTTCCTCCGGGTGACTGTCTGTGAGGAGTGTGGTGTGTTCTCCCTGTGTCTGCGTGGGTTTCCTCCGGGTGACTGTCTGTGAGGAGTGTGGTGTGTTCTCCCTGTGTCTGCGTGGGTTTCCTCCGGGTGACTGTCTGTGAGGAGTGTGGTGTGTTCTCCCTGTATCTGCGTGGGTTTCCTCCGAGTGACTGTCTGTGAGGAGTGTGGTGTGTTCTCCCTGTGTCTGCGTGGGTTTCCTCCGGGTGACTGTCTGTGAGGAGTGTGGTGTGTTCTCCCTGTGTCTGCGTGGGTTATAATTATGACTAGACAGAATTTAAATTACATATTAACACAATGTAAATATACTTTCACAAGCGATATAATGAGTGTGTATAAGATTTGTTAATGATACACACGACTATGTTTCTGTGTCTCCGACCAAGATGTTTATTAACGTGGACCTGCTCAAGAAAAATCAACCCATCAATACCACAGCAGGCTTGGGGTTTCCCTCAAAGTGCCTGAGGAACAGGGGCTGGGATTCAGAGAGAAATTGATCTCTAAGTTTGCTCATCAAAAGAACTTTCCACAGTTAGCTTTAAGTAATAATCCGTTACTGAAAAACCCGAGGACCGACGTATGTGTAGATTTAACTCCGAGTTCAGAGTTAGTGGAATCAAATGTTTGCACTGAGATAATCCTCATTGTGCGCCTCATTGTTTTCCCCTCCTCTTCTGTGGAGTATGATAATGAGATTAAACGAGAGGGTCTCTTAGCATAACACTCAGAGTTTGCATTCCGCGGGAAGAGTGCTGAGTAATAGGCCTCATCAAAATGTGCAAATGAATCACGCTTGCCGATTGATCCGGCCTTGCTCCGTTTGATATTCCACTCAGGCTCAGGCTCAGGCTCAGGCTCAGGCTCAGGTGCGACTGGGATTCTGACCTGTTGTGGAGTCTGTACGTGAATCACACGATGCTACCAGTCTCCAGCATATGTGTGTGTGTGTGTGTGTGTGTGTGTGTGCTGCCTTCCCCTTAAACATAAACTAATCCACCAAATAAAAATCGACACAACCACCTGGTCTCTACACTCACTGCCCATTTTATCAGCTCCACTGACCCTTAGGAGCACCCTACAATCCCCGTCTGTTGCTCTGCATACTTTATTAGTCAGGCCCAACACAGAGCAGGTCTTGTGTTGTTGTGTGTTGGATCAGACACAGCCGTGCTCCAAATCTCATGGACATGTAGCGTATAATCTTGATCTCCTCGCCCGTCGTGACTGATAGAGTCAATGGAGTACAGGTGAAGAGGCCCCCTACAGGTTTGGTGATGTATCCATTTATTTTTTCATTGTTGGTCACATTATTTCTCACGGTTTGGACACCCTTGGAAATCAGATGGGAAAGGCAAACAGAGAGAGAGAGAGAGAGAGAGAGAGAGAGAGAGAGAGAGAGTGCCAAGCAATTAGAGGAGTGTCAGATGAAAAGATACAGGCTCGCGGCCCTGTGCCTGAAATTAGTTTTGATCAAGCAGCTGTCTTTATTATGGGAACTCATTGAAACTGTCAGATGGATTTGCATATAAATGGTCTCCCTGGCCTGTGGAGACCGGGGCTGTTGGCACTGCCGGATCGGCTGCGTCTCTATTGTACAGGTTAGCCGCTACAAGCTGATCCCGCCATTCTGAGACGGCTGGTCATTGTTCTTCCGCTTTGGTCTAAATGTCAAAAGTCCATTTTCTCAACCTTGGGTCACTGCAGTTGTCTGTTTCCTTCTATTCAGCTGTTTACCCAGTGGACAATATACGTCTAACACGATGTTTCTTCTGAAAAAGGGGTAGTTTGTCCATCCTTTAATGCAGTAGCAGCATTTACTCTTCAGGGAAGGCTTTAGGTTAGAGATTGGAACATTGCTGTGAGGTTTTGATAGCATTCGGTCACTTAAATTGTAGTCAGATCCCTCTAGGCCGTTCTAAAGTTATTGGGTGGTGCAGCATCACACCAAAGAACTGCTCCACAGCTTAGCTTTAAAGGAACAATAAGTGATTTTTTTTGTTTGCTCTTGGGCTCCCTCTAGAGTTGAAGAGGGTAATTCACATTTATAGCACTCTCCTAAAAACAACGGGATAGGAGGAAAGGAGGGAGGGAAGGGGTGGTTCTCCCTGTGTCTGCGTGGGTTTCCTCCGGGTGACTGTCTGTGAGGAGTGTGGTGTGTTCTCTCTTTGTCTGCGTGGGTTTCCTCCGGGTGACTGTCTGTGAGGAGTATGGTGTGTTCTCCCTGTGTCTGCGTGGGTTTCCTCCGTGTGACTGTCTGTGAGGAGTGTGGTGTGTTCTCCCTGTGTCTGCATGGGTTTCCTCCGGGTGACTGTCTGTGAGGAGTGTGGTGTGTTCACCCTGTGACTGCGTGGGTTTCCTCCGGGTGACTGTCTGTGAGGAGTGTGGTGTGTTCTCCCTGTGTCTGTGTGGGTTTCCTCCGGGTGACTGTCTGTGAGGAGTGTGGTGTGTTCTCCCTGTGTCTGCGTGGGTTTCCTCCGGATGACTGTCTGTGAGGAGTGTGGTGTGTTCTCCCTGTGTCTGCGTGGGTTTCCTCAGGTTGACTGTCTGTGAGGAGTGTGGTGTGTTCTCTCTGTGTTTGCGTGGGTTTCCTCCGGGTGACTGTCTGTGAGGAGTGTGGTGTGTTCTCCCTGTGTCTGAGTGGGTTTCCTCCGGGTGACTGTCTGTGAGGAGTGTGGTGTATTCTCTCAGTGTTTGCGTGGGTTTCCTCCGGGTGACTGTCTGTGAGGAGTGTGGTGTGTTCTCCCTGTGTCTGCGTGGGTTTCCTCCGGGTGACTGTCTGTGAGGAGTGTGGTGTGTTCTCCCTGTGTCTGCGTGGGTTTCCTCAGGGTGACTGTCTGTGAGGAGTGTGGTGTGTTCTCTCTGTGTTTGCGTGGGTTTCCTCAGGGTGACTGTCTGTGAGGAGTGTGGTGTGTTCTCCCTGTGTCTGAGTGGGTTTCCTCCGGGTGACTGTCTGTGAGGAGTGTGGTGTGTTCTCTCTGTGTCTGCGTGGGTTTCCTCCGGATGACTGTCTGTGAGGAGTGTGGTGTGTTCTCCCTGTGTCTGCGTGGGTTTCCTCAGGGTGACTGTCTGTGAGGAGTGTGGTGTGTTCTCCCTGTGTCTGCGTGGGTTTCCTCAGGGTGACTGTCTGTGAGGAGTGTGGTGTATTCTCTCTGTGTTTGCGTGGGTTTCCTCCGGGTGACTGTTTGTGAGGAGTGTGGTGTGTTCTCCCTGTGTCTGCGTGGGTTTCCTCCGGGTGACTGTCTGTGAGGAGTGTGGTGTTTTCTCCCTGTGTCTGCGTGGGTTTCCTCCGGGTGACTGTCTGTGAGGAGTGTGGTGTGTTCTCCCTGTGTCTGCGTGGGTTTCCTCAGGGTGACTGTCTGTGAGGAGTGTGGTGTGTTCTCCCTGTGTCTGCGTGGGTTTCCTCAGGGTGACTGTCTGTGAGGAATGTGGTGTGTTATCTCTGTGTCTGTGTGGGTTTCCTCCGGGTGACTCTCTGTGAGGAGTGTGGTGTGTTCTCTCTGTGTCTGCGTGGGTTTCCTCCGGGTGACTGTCTGTGAGGAGTGTGGTGTGTTCTCCCTGTGTCTGCGTGGGTTTCCTCAGGGTGACTGTCTGTGAGGAGTGTGGTGTGTTCTCCCTGTGTCTGCGTGGGTTTCCTCAGGGTGACTGTCTGTGAGGAGTGTGGTGTGTTCTCCCTGTGTCTGCGTGGGTTTCCTCCGGGTGACTGTCTGTGAGGAGTGTGGTGTGTTCTCCCTGTGTCTGCGTGGGTTTCCTCAGGGTGACTGTCTGTGAGGAGTGTGGTGTGTTCTCCCTGTGTCTGCGTGGGTTTCCTCAGGGTGACTGTCTGTGAGGAATGTGGTGTGTTATCTCTGTGTCTGTGTGGGTTTCCTCCGGGTGACTCTCTGTGAGGAGTGTGGTGTGTTCTCTCTGTGTCTGCGTGGGTTTCCTCCGGGTGACTGTCTGTGAGGAGTGTGGTGTGTTCTCCCTATGTCTGCGTGGGTTTCCTCAGGGTGACTGTCTGTGAGGAGTGTGGTGTGTTCTCTCTGTGTCTGCGTGGGTTTCCTCAGGGTGACTGTCTGTGAGGAGTGTGGTGTGTTCTCCCTGTGTCTGTGTGTGTTTCCTCCGGGTGACTGTCTGTGAGGAGTGTGGTGTGTTCTCCCTGTGTCTGTGTGTGTTTCCTCCGGGTGACTGTCTGTGAGGAGTGTGGTGTGTTCTCTCTGTGTCTGCATGGGTTTCCTCCGGATGACTGTGTGTGAGGAGTGTGGTGTGTTCTCCCTGTGTCTGCGTGGGTTTCCTCAGGGTGACTGTCTGTGAGGAGTGTGGTGTGTTCTCCCTGTGTCTGTGTGTGTTTCCTCCGGGTGACTGTCTGTGAGGAGTGTGGTGTGTTCTCCCTGTGTCTGCATTGGTTTCGTCCCACGGTCCAAAAGCACACGCTGGTGTGTAGATTTGCGACTCAAAAAAAGTGTCCCTGGGTGTGAGTGAATGTGTGAGTGTGTGTCGCCCTCTCCAGGGTGTGTTCCTGCCTTGCGCCCATGATTCCGGGGAGGCTCCGGACCCACCGCGGCCCTGAACTAGATCAATGCTTACAGACAATGAATGAATAATACCTCTGGGATGAGTTGAGGTGGTGGTTGTGATCCTAAACTTATCATCCCCCATCAGCACCTGACTTTCAAGAAGAATTATTGGACAAACAGGCCTCCACAATTGTATGGCCACATAGTGGTGATTTTCACCTGGTTCTGGAGGTTCTTCAGCCTCAGTGGCTCCACAGTGATTTCCCCCTAGGCCTGAAGATCCCACAGACAGACACCAGATCTGTTCTATCTGCTCTCCCATCAGTCATGTCACTGGAGTGGTTACAAGTAGCAGCCTGTCCTCTTCACAGCTCTCCGATTACACCCAGAGAGCTGAGAGGCAGCGTCCAGCTCCGCTCCCTGACCCTCAGTCACGCTACACGTCCACAACAGTGACCCAACGCAGACCAAGACCTAATCTGATGTGTCCAGTGTCCGGTGTGCTTGGCTGGACAAGGATGGCCACTGATTTGGTGCTCACATATTAATGCACACAGTGTTCTGAAAAGCAGAAAACATGGCCTGTGTCAAGCCATCTGTCATTCGTAACTGGAGGGCATTCTCGCAGTGTTTGATGTTGGGTTTTTTTTATGTTCAGTGCTTCTATATAATACACACGGAAAGCCCAGTTTATCAGAAACCTTCTTGTAGTAACACTCACTTTCTTAGTTTACTAGAAACCCCTCCCTTGGTTTAGGTTTCGGGCCACTGTTATGATGTAGCCACTGGTCAGAAACTGAACACTGATGAATGAAGTGTTTTTTCTGGCCACATTTTAGTTCAAAAACCCAATTTCAACCCTATAACCTGAGCCACAGCACCAGGATTCCAACTTTTATTTGATGTAAATTACACATTTTGCGGGAGCAGCAATGTTTGTTTACTTGAGGTTTATTCATGATGCCTTTAGAGGGCAGTGGTGAGCGAGTTTGGCATATTTTTAATATGTTAATGAATCCTTTAGAGCGTTATAGTGGGTGATGTTATTCATTCATTCATTCATTATCTGTAACCCTTATCCAGTTCAGGGTTGCGGTGGGTCCAGACCCTACCTGGAATCATTGAGCGCAAGGCAGGAATACACCCTGGAGGGGGCGCCAGTCCTTCACAGGGCGACACACACACACACACACATTCACTCACACACTCACACCTACGGACACTTCTGAGTCACCAATCCACCTACCAACGTGTGTTTTTGGACCGTGGGAGGAAACCCACGCAGACACAGGGAGAACACAAAATGATTATTAAGTATTCAGTTTATCAACATCGTTGGGGAAGATAACAGGTAAATTAATTATGAATTGTTGTTATTTCAATTGCGATCAAACATCTAGTTACATTCACTAGTTTAGGTGTAGTGTAGGCATTTCTAATAAACTGGCAAGTGCATAAAACAGGTCTGAAGTCATTTTATATGGAAAATAAGCACAGCCCAGCAGCCTTTCTCCAGCAGTGGGTTATGAATGCCTGCAGTAGATGTGGATTCTGATGCTGTATCAGTACATTATCATACTTGGTGTGTTTCACTGTCAGCCTTTTGCTAGTATTGCTGTATTGTATAGTATCCCCAGCAATGTGTGTGTGTGTGTGTGTGTGTATACCTGCTGCTCAGCATCAGGTCTTCGTCACGCTGAATCAGAATCAACCAGTGGAGAAAATGAGAAAGGCTTGGGGTGTTGGAAACACGCTGGTCTCCATCAGCGCTCAGCACCAGCCAAATATTTTTTATTATCATTATTTATTGCACTGCTGTGTTTGTATATCTGTTCACTACCATGGATGCGGTAAAAGCAGAAACAACATTTAGTTGTACAATGTTCAATAAAGATACAAACACATTTTACATTTCCATTTATATTTTTCCTAGCTGGCTAATGGAGAAAGAATTACAAAATGGCTAGCGCTTCTGCTAGCGAGTTTATCTCTTTGCTTCTACATAAATATTGTATCATTAAATTTCCCTTCTTAGCTTTCTATGTAAGACAACGTAAGAAGGCTTCATTCTGAGAATAGAAGTAGAGATACAAGGTTTTCTTACAGAAAAGATCAAAGGAAACCATGCTAAACGCTGCCTGCTAGCTTCTACCGACTGTTAGCTACATTAGCATGTTCGGGTAATTTATTCCTTTAATAATCTCCAAGGCCCTGAGGGATTGAGTGTGATTGATCCATTCAGATTTATAGAGGATTGCGTATTCTTCTATTGTGGAGGCCACTGGGGTCGATTTTTATCACTGCCACTCTCAATACAATTCAATTTGCACAGAGAGCCATGAAAAACAGCTCCAACTGAGGCCCGGACGAGGAAGCTTAATGAAGCGCTTAATTCCAGCCGAGCAGACCCTCGGATCAACGTTCCATCAACACTCGCCGTAATCTGAGTCCCAGGTGTACGTCCGTCAGAATCAGTCTTTATACAAAACCAAACTGGGGAGGGTCCAGAGCCTGCCATCATCACTGGGACCAATCCGTCTCAAGAGAACACAGGGTCACAGAGTCACACACACACTGTAACACCACACTCACAAATGTGGACACTTTTGAACAGCCCACATGGCTCCCAGACAGTGACTCGAGGCAGGGACTGAACCCACAACCCCAGAACCCTGGAATTGTGTGGCAGTACACTGGGGCAAGTTGACAGGATCGGTCCCTTAGGTTTATAAACCAGACGTTGCAGTTCATGACTTAAAATCCCCATGATTCACTGCGGTATCTTGAATGGTGACTTCTCAAGCACATCCTTCTAGGGAACACAAGTCCAGTCTTTGTGTTTTTGGCACTGAAAATACAGCCTTGATTTTCACTGGAGGTGGTCATTTGTTCATTTAAAACTCATCAATTAAATGTAACTGTTTTCTGTGAGGGCGGCACGGTGGCGCAGCAGGTAGTGTCGCAGTCACAGCTCCAGGGGCCTCGCGTGGGTTTCCTCTGGGTGCTCTGGTTTCCTCCCACAGTCCAAAAACACACGTTGGTAGGTGGATTGGTGACTCAAAAGTGTGTGTGTGTGTGTGTGTGTGTGTGTTTGTGTCGCCCTGTGAAGGACTGGCGCCCCCTCCAGGGGGTATTCCCGCCTTGCACCCAATGATTCCAGGTAGACTCTGGACCCACCGCGACCCTGAACTGGATAAGGGTTACAGATAATGAATGAATGGATGTTTTCTGTGAATATCACTGATTTTGTTTGTTTGTTTGTTGTATTGTAAAACATCTTGATTTTGAAGACACTAGTGGATAGAGAAGGCCATATCGGCCAATAACAACATGTCACACGTTTCCTTCACATTGTGGCATAGTCAGAGGCGCAGTAACGGGACGGAGCCATTACCGAGCTGAAAGGAGCAAGTCAAGGACATGCGATTTGGGCTTGAAATGTGACGGAACCAGCAGAGACCTCATCCAGAGCACTGTAATTTACCACCAGGGTGAGCCAAAACCAACCCCGAAAAACAAGCCCTAACTAACAAACCGGGTGCTACCACAATGACCTCTGTACGGCACGTATTGTGGAGAGGGAATACTCACTCAGTTACTGAGCTACTGTCTGTTATTTGAGGTTTTTGAGGTCAAGTCAAACACTAAGAGACAACAAAGCACAATGCTTCAGCGTAAGAACCGCTCTGAAACAATGAAAAACTGAGGAAAGATGTGCTAATGGTGTGTGAAAAGTGCTCGAGCAGTTGGGGGGCATTCAAATGACCGTCCTGTGGCCCTTTCCGTCCCGAGGGTAACCTCCGTCCTTAATTGAAGATGGAGGAGGGCCTGCTTTCTGCCCTAATGACATCCGCGTGCCGCAGTTTCCATTGCCATTCACTTAGCGTCACCACTATCCTATTAGCCCCTTCAGAGCAAACAGAGCTGCTCCACTGGGACATCCCTGCGTACAGACAGGGACTGGGTTTGGGTTTGAATGACTGTGTGGGCTGTCAGGCCTGTTTATAAATGGACGTGACATGGTAACAGTCCTGAATTTTGATTGGCTGTAGATAGATTCAGCAAACACAATGAAGACCGACCGCATTATAACTACAGAAATCTGTGCAGACTCGATGGCAGCTGTGACGCTACAGGAAGTGTCCTGGGGTTGTGGGTTCAAGCCCTGCCTCAGGTCACTGTCCGTGAGGAGTGTGGTTTGTTTTCCCTGTATCACAGTGGGTATCCGCAGGGTGTTCCTGTTTTCTCCCACAGTCCAGACACAAATGATGGTAGGTGGATTGGTTGTGTGACATTGTCCAAAGGTATCAACGTGTGAGTGACTGGGTGAGTGAGTGATGCCAAGTCCAAGGTGTGTTCCTGCTGTGTGCCCAATGATGTAAGCTCAAGACACACCATGACCCTAAATGAACGACCTGGAGGTTGTGGGTTTGAGTCCCGCTCCGGGTGACTGTCTGTGAGAAGTGTGGTGTGTTCTCCCTGTGTCTGCGTGGGTTTCCTCCGGGTGACTGTCTGTGAGGAGTGTGGTGTGTTCTCCCTGTGTCTGCGTGGGTTTCCTCCGGGTGACTGTCTGTGAGGAGTGTGGTGTGTTCTCCCTGTGTCTGCGTGGGTTTCCTCCGGGTGACTGTCTGTGAGGAGTGTGGTGTGTTCTCCCTGTGTCTGCGTGGGTTTCCTCCGGGTGACTGTCTGTGAGGAGTGTGGTGTGTTCTCCCTGTGTCTGTGTGGGTTTCCTCCGGGTGACTGTCTGTGAGGAGTTTGGTGTGTTCTCCCTGTGTCTGCGTGGGTTTCCTCCGGGTGCTCCAGTTTCCTCCCACAGTCCAGAAACACACGTTTGTAGGTGGATTGGTGACTCAAAAGTGTCCGTAGGTGTGAGTGTATGAGTGAATGTGTGTGTGTCGCCCTGTGAAGAACTGGCGCCCCCTCCAGGGTGTATTCCCACCTTGCGCCCAATGATTCCAGGTAGGCTCTGGACCCACCGCGACCCTGAACTGGATAGGGGTTACAGATAATGAATGAATGAATGAATGAATGAATGAATGTTTTTAATTGGACAGTGATGACATTCTCCATAGAAAAGCACTGATCAGTAGAAGGGTATGCCCTGAATCTAAGTGTGGAGCAGTGGAACAGTGTTCAATGCCATTTCTTAGCTGTAGACACCCACTACAAGGAGTCGAACTCATTCATTATAAAGAGGGGTCTCCAAGCTTTTGGAAACCTACTGTATTTCTTGAAAAGCAAGCCTGGGAGCAGTGAATGTAGAACGCTGCCCCTGGATGAAAGACATGAAGAAAGGGTGGAAGGAATGCTGGGTAGAAAGAAGAGGAGGTAAGGGCCAGGCTTTGATCGCTGGCCCGTAGTAGCCGCTGAATACTCGCACACATACACACTCAGGCCGCAGCTTCCGAGGAACGCAGCTTCGCATTCCTCCTGGCTCTCCCTCCGTCTCAACCCCCCCCCCCCCCTCAAAAAAAAAACCCTCCTCTTCTCTCACATCTCAGCAGCTGCGAAAACAATCCGCCGGACAGGTCCAGCACAGACACCTGCCTGAACCTTTCACCAGACTCCTGTGCACTCATTTCTGAGGCTTTGTACCGAGGCATTATTCCCCTCTCACAGAAGACATGCTTAGGGTAAAGATAAACTCACTTAACCTTCAGATTCATCAGGTCATAGAGGTCTAAAAGCTGCACATGCAGAAGTCTGGAGCTCAGGGTTTAATTATCCAAGTTAAAATTAAACACATCTTTAACGAGAAACAAAATGGACATGTGTCAGTGGGACTGTGTTACTGAAGAGTGCTTGTGGCAGGTTTGATAGAGTGTAGCAGAGCTTTTGTCTCGGATGTGAGGAACACTGCACTTTAAAGCATATTTATTCTGGTGACATGTTTATGGCTTTCGGTTTTTTATATGGAGGCCTAAAACGTCTTTTTTTTGTATTTTATTAAGTGATCAAAGAAAGGCTTCAAACAGGCCTCAGAACATCAAAAGAGCTCTCAGTCGGCAAGGTCAGAAATACTGCAAGAAATAAGCCGTAGTAAAACTTTATTTGGGTTTTATTGTAAGTGTGTGTGTGTGTGTGTGTGTTTACGCGTGTACCATGATATCCTCATATTGTGCAGGGACCAAAATGTATTTACAACGTCACATTATGGGGACTTGTTTATTTTGTGACGACCAAAAGCAAGTCCCACAATGAAAATTATTCAATTTCACAGCGAAAGGTTAAAGTTAGAGTTAGAATAAGAGCAAGTTCTGGGTTAGGGTTGGATTAGGATTAGGTTAGAGTCAGGTTACAACTATGTTTATGGTTAATGTAGTAGTAGTTAAGCTAAATCTTTGGGAAACCAACAAAACAAAAAAATCAACAAAAGATAATTCTAGAACATTCCTTTCCGCTATTAATATCCACAGCGATTTCTCTTTTTGATTTCTCTTCACTGCGAGTTTATGCTTTAAAACGATACAAAAAACTGTGGTGAAAAAAATTAGTCAACGTTTTTTTTTTTAATTAAGGTAATTTAATTATTTAATAAGTAAACGAGGACCATGGAATGAAAGAGTTAACTATTCCCGCCCACTCTGATTGGTGGGGTGAAGGTCCCACCCATTTTCTCCGTGAACGTGACGCTGACCAATCAGATGCCGTGGTCGTTGTGGAAGGCCGTGACGTCAGCGGCCGTTGTGTGGGGATTGGAATGCAACGCTGAGAGAAACGGAGACGCTGACCGTGCCACAGTCAGAATTTCCCCGCGGTTGAGAGTTCAGAAACCGGCTTTTCTGAGGAGTTTCCCGGCTCTATCCGCCTCTGGAACGTGTACTAAGGTGTGCGGACAACTTAAGGGCTGTAAGGTTACTTTGAGCCGCTGTGGTGGTGTCAAAAATGCGAGAGGAGTAAACGTTAGCCGCTTGTGCTTCAGTAACTAAGCCCGGACTCTGTTGTTTTCAGAGCTGTGTGGAAATGCAGGGATTTGTTCGGCTTTCATCGCACGGCGACGAAATAAACGCGGTGTCTTAGGTCTGAGGTGAGTCGGGTAGACTTAAAGATTGCCTCAATTTTTCGACGGTGTTAGTTTCCAACGTCTGGCCCGTGAGATGAAGGAATGAGTCTGTGAGCCGCTTTTGAGAAACGTTACTTGCTTTACTGAGGTAACTGAACGTCTTGAACTGTTTTCTGAAGGACCCCTAGGAAGACTTGGACACAAGGAATAAGTCTAGGGGGAAGAGAAGAATGAGAAATGAGTTCGTGAGACGTTTATGAGAAACGTTACTACCACCACGACGGTTTTTTGTGGCAAATGAACATCTGGTTTTTCTGAGAGACACTAGCAAGGCTAGGACTCACACACATACACAGAGACGATGTTCAAAGTGGACCGACTGAGATATTGAGGTCAAAGTCCACTTGAGCACCTCCTGCTGTCCCTCCTTTCGTTTAAAGCCTGATGCTGCACGTCCAGGTGGAGAGAGGAAAGTTAAATGGTCCATAAAAGTCGCCCACATGCTCTGGACCTGGAAGAAGAAGAAGGAGGACGACGACGACGAAGTTAGAAACCCTTTGCCGGCTGGAGGAAGATGGCTGTGCTGCCCGGCTCTTGTCCCTGAGCCCCAGACCTGGTGGCCAGTCACTTTTCTTGGCCAAGCTTACGGAGCCGGACCGAAGGACACATGCAGGCCAAAAAGCGATACCTGATTCTGGTCTCCGCCGGCGCCTGCCTCGTCCTGCTGCTCTGTTTCGGTGGGCTTCCGCTGCCGGCTTCCAGGAGGAGCCAGTTCCGGCGAGATGGGCACCGACCCGGCCCACACTGGCCTCACTTCTCTGAGCGCCTGCGGCCCTTCGTTCCATGGGATCAGATGGAAAGCGAAGGTTACAGTGCCCACATGTCACCGAGGCAGAAGAGGGATACCAACTCGGGCATCTACAAGGGCCGGAGATGCCGGATGGACTCTTGCTTTGACTTTTCCTTGTGTAAAAAGAACGGTTTCAAAGTTTACATGTACCCTCAGCAGAAGGGGGAAAAAATCTCAGAGAGTTACCAGAGCATCTTGGCTTCCATAGAGAGCTCCAGGTTCTACACGTCAGACCCGGGTCAGGCATGTTTGTTTGTGCTGAGCCTGGACACACTGGACCGGGACCAGCTGTCGCCGCAGTACGTGCACAACTTGAAGGCGAAGGTCCAGAGTTTGAGTCTTTGGAACGGGGGTCGGAATCACCTCATCTTTAACCTGTACTCGGGGACTTGGCCGGACTACACTGAAGATTTAGGTTTTGATATCGGCCAGGCCATGCTGGCCAAAGCGAGCATCAGCACGGAGAACTTTAGGCCTAACTTTGACGTGTCCATTCCTCTGTTTTCTAAAGACCACCCAAGGACAGGAGGGGACAGGGGATTTTTAAAGTACAACTCCATTCCCCCATTTAGGAAATACATGCTGGTGTTTAAGGGCAAAAGATATTTGACCGGCATTGGGTCGGACACGAGGAACGCTCTGTACCATGTCCACAACTCTGAGGATGTGGTTCTGCTCACAACCTGCAAACATGGCAAAGACTGGCAGAAACATAAGGATGCACGCTGCGACAAGGACAACGCTGAATATGACAAGTAAGTTACGTTCACGTGATGTGGCCTATGGCGTTCCAAATTGTCCATGAAGAGTCTTTGAAGGATTTAGTGCCAGAATGCTGACATACATTAGCATGCGCAAGGCGCCTCAGGAGCAGCTTTTACTCTGGGATGTGCAGTAAATATGGGTCAGTGTGCTTTCTCATTCACTCATAGGCCGACAGTAAGCAAGGAAGTCTTTGAAACAGAAAGTTAATCTGGTGAAACATTAAGCAGCAACACACTCTTCGGAACTGCCCTCCAGGATCCTGGGGTTTGGGTTCAATTCCCGCCTGGGGTTCACTGTCTGTGAGGAGTTTGGTTTGTTAATTTTCTCCCACTGTCCAAAAACATGTGGATTGGCTGTGTGATTGACTGGGTGATTGAGGTTGTGATTGACTGACTGGGTGACTGTGCTAAAAATGTTCACAGGTGAGCGTGACTGAAGGGGGTTGTGTGTCTGAAATTGTGCACAGGTTTAATTGACTGGGTGAATATGTAAATTGACCACATGCGAGTGTGTTAAATTGTCCACAGGTGTTTGTATGAGTGGCTGGGTAATGAGTCCAGGGCGTATTCCTTCATTATGTCAAATGTCTAGGCTCTCGACCCACCGCCACTCAGATTTGCACGAAGTGGTTATAGAGAATGAATGAATGAACGAAGAGCAGTCTAGTTTACAACACACACTTCCCATGTTTGTGCGTCCCTAAAGCAGTATGAGCTTGCTGCCTGTAACCTTAGGTTTTAGAAGATGCCTTTCCTTACCAATAAAGAGCTTTAATACAGATCAATAAGACTTAAGAAGTCACTTCTGCCTTGGGTTTGATGAGAATAAACGATGGATATAGTCTGGTCATTTTTTCTCCTGCCTAAATCTGGGCTGAAGTATGAAGTGTCTACTGTATTTTGGACACAAGATCTGCAACTTTAGCTTGTGTGTGACTGGCTTCATTCCCAATATATCCAGCGTTCCTGTTTAAGCTGAGCTTCATATGACCTACAGATCCTGAAGTCATTTAGTCACAAGCCTGAAAGAGCACTGTCTGTCACTGAGCAGATCCAGGAACCAGGGCGTGCACCGAAATTAACGAAGGTATATAACGGTATGATGTCAGGGTGTTTGGACAGGCTAGGAATGAAAATAGTGATTAGCATTACAAGTGATTTATTACCAGGTTCTGTTTACTAGCCACGCTAGTGTGGTTGTTAGCATGGTGGTAAAAGTGGGCTGTGCGAGGTTATTGTGATAAATTCCACCACACTTTGAGTGGTTTTTTAAAAGCATTTTTAGGCCTCTAAACCACAGTGCGTGTCATAAAACGTACCGCAAATACACAAAGCATAATTTATTAAGTTGATTTATTTTTCCTGTCATTTGACATTGTTTATTCCTTCCATTTCCTGAATAAACAGTTTTTTTTTACTTTTCTAAACATCTAAAATTAAATACCAATGTTTTTAAATGTGTGGCATTGTTTGTTCTAACTTGTTTGCCAGTCACAAAAAGAAAACCGTCCTTAGCGGTTGGCGAACTCTTGCTCAGAAAGCTGAGAAGCAGACGCAGCAGTGAGCCTCTTGACCGTGGTCAATCAGGCCAGCTCCTCTGTTTTTAACCTTTGCTAAAGCTGGCGAACAAACAGCCGTCTGGCTCAGTCTCAGGAGCGCCGCGGGGCCGCTTCCCTGCTGTGTTTTCTCTGGAGGCCGCGGCCCCGGGGGGCTCCGATGGATTAGTGCAAACAATACCCTTGGTGCCAGTAGGGGGACAGTGGGCCTTCCTGCTGTTTGCACAGGCATTTCCCAAACTCCTCTCCATCACTGTGGAGAGACTGCGCACTGCATGACCCTCGCCCCTTGGTGCCGTGACCTCAGCCTCAACTCTCCGGCTGATGGGCTGTCAGCTCTGACTTACAGAGATGTTCACATGCCACTCAGTGTAATCACACAATATAACGGCACGGAGCACAGCTGTGCGTCGGCGAACGCGTCGCAGCTGTTCCCAGAAAGGCACGTCAATAATTTTGACAACTTAGGTGTGTATATACAAGTTCTTGTCAGTGTCATATTAGAACAATAGAATTCAGTTCTCAGTGAGTGAAAACTTCTTGGTGATGCACCAGAAGTTGTAGATATAGCCTCAAAAAAATAAAATAAAATTGCTGTCCGATTACAAACACGTATCTCCATATTCATGGACTCTTTGTTTACTACATTTCCATTTGGACACAGCAGCTGTCCTTCACATTATGTGAAAACTGGTGAATGGACCAATAGAAATGCTCCAAAAATGACTGAGAATAGACTTGTTACATTGACTTCCATTGTAAGTTAAGGTTTTTCCCCTCGCCTGTAAATCTACTATTTTGAGAGATACAGGTTTTTAATTGGTCAGTGACAAAATATAACCTACAAATTAAGTAGTTTAAAAATTGTGAGAAGAATTTATTCCAAATGATATGGAGTTAACTTATTACATTGTACAACACAGCGCACGTTCTTCACCTTTAAATATATGTTCAATTATGATAGCAACTATATTAAACACTATAATAGATTTATATGCTTCTACAGTTGAAACCTAAGAAAATAATGGGTCATAACTAACTGAATTCTGTGCATTATTACAGCCCTGATAAAATGTCCTTGTGATAATTCTTCCAGCGTTTATTATAGTTGGGTATTCTTGTGCTCAAGTCAGCTCTCTGTCTAAGGATTAACAGTGCCCCCAGTGACTTTAGGCCTTTTGAAATGGTCACAAAAGTGTGACCAGGCTTTCAGCGTGCACTGCATGACCTTAAGCTTTCCATGCACTCATGCTATTCTCGAAAGGATTTTAGATTATTTCCTCCTACAGTTCTGCAGCAATGTGCGCCCATAATGTAGATATTTTAATTACTCAGAAGTCGTTCAGCAGTACGTCATTCCACGTAGCTGCACGCATCGTCATTGAGAGTAACCCCAACGTTGTGATGAGGAATTGGGACAAGACTAACTGTACTTTCCTGTGATTAGTAGTGTGTGATGACTAACTACCTCTTGTTGCAGAGCAGGTTTGTGTACAGGTACTTGTCTTCAGATTGGGTGGTGGAACCACACTCTCTTTGCACGCCCATTCCGAAATATCGACAGTGTGTGTCTTAGTGTTAGCGTGCCTGCACTGAGTCAATAGTTTTTTGCCCTGACAGGGTTTTTGCACATAGTGCTCCATGACAATAAAAAATGTATGGCACATTTTCAGTGGAGGAGGCAGCTCATTCTGTTCTCATTTCCTCTCTAGCCATAGGCCATTTTTTTCCCCCGACTCCCTCTACAAGGACGGATGCTGAAGTCGTCGTACATGACCGTTCATGTGAATGTGCGATGCTGATGGCAGTGGTGATGAATAATTGATCGCCTGTATTTTATTCATGTTTTTTTTTTTTGTCCCTCCTTCCTTCTCTTGAAAATTTCGAGCCACCAATGTTTTATTCATTGATGCGCCGAATCATGTCCATCATTTCTTCCCAGCACTCTGCTATTGGCAATGCTGGTTTGGAAAATTAAGTAATGGTCCTGAGAGAATTTATACTACTGCTCAAGCCAGATTCACTCCCCGAGACGTCCGAGAGAGTTTACCTTCAAAATGATTAAGTAAGAGTGAAGGTGCTGCACTGGTTTGGATCCAGATGCCTTGGACTGATGGATGTGGTTTGTAATTGGTGAACAGTGGTTGGAGGATTAGCAGTGTGTATCCTGCCGGTTTAAATAAGCATTAGCAATGTCCATTTCCAAGGTTGTCTTGGACTCTGAGGATTTGGGAAACTGAAGAGCAAGTGATTATGGTGAAAGGTTGAGCCCTTGGATGATGACAATTACAGAGAAGGTTCCCCTCAGGCAAGTGGTGCCAGTGATTTTATGACTTTCCCTGACTTTGACTGCCTAATTCTGGTTGCTCTGCTTAGGAAATGCTTCTAAATGATGCAAGACTGACAGATTTGTAGAGCATTAAATTTAAATTTGGATCTTCTGTGAGGCTCATTTACCCACATTCCTGCACAAAGACACATTCAGGCCTAGTTGCGGAGAATGAGGCATTGAGTTCATCTTTCTCATCTTACATTGTGGTAAGAATCAGAAATGGAACAGTGTTTCTTTGTTCTTTTTTAATGACCCACAATGCAGAAATGTATTAAATAAAACATAGGGGTGGCTTAATAGTATTTTTTTTGCACGTCACATGTAGGTTGACTTCAGATTGGATTGGATCCCTACTCTTATTCTTGCTGTTAAATTGGCTGTTTGTTCCACCAGCTGTAACAGTGACTTCTGGGATTAATTGTATTCATTCATTCATTTTTTGTAACTGCTTCATCCAGTTCAGTGTATCGTCGGGGCTGAAGCCTACCTGGAATCATTGGGCGCAAGGCAGGAACACACCCTGGACAATGTCCTTGTACGTCACGGATATCACACACTCGCATCTGTGGGTGGGAAACCAGAGCACCCAGAGGAAACCCACACAAACACAGGGAAAACACACCACACTCCCCACAGACATTGACACGAACTGTGATGCATTGCCTGATCCGCAGCGCCACCATACCACCCCCTGGTTGATTACATTTCATATCTAATTTCTTAAAATTCAGCTAATCTCATTCAGACATGTATAAATAACACTTTTTCAAGTATTCACTCGTTTGAAGTCCTCTAAACCTCACGCCAGCAGTTCCAGTCTCCCACTGAGTTCAGTCACTTCTTAAAGCAACCATCTATAATGTAAAGGCAGAGCGAGGACTGGGCCTACATTTCAGAGGCATGCATGGTACCAGATGATGGCTGTTGCGTTATGTAATGCTGGATTTGTGCTCGCGCTGCCCTATTAACGTGCCTAATCACCTTAAATGACTCCCAATCCTTTGTGAAGCTGTTTCTTAATTAGGACCCAGAGGACGTGGCTTACATGTTCTAACAGACCGGAGGAACTTGCAGCAGGGAAGAGAGTTAGCTGCTACTTTCCCGCTAGTTTGCCTTTTCCTAATTTGTCTTTTGAGCTGCTGATTGCTCGATAGTTAAATGAGTTTAACACTGAGTAATGGCCCATACGGTAGCAATATAATATGGCACCACTTGGAGGCATTTTCATTACTACACAACATTTGCATTGCCACTTTAAGATGTTTGAAAACAGTGTTTCTTAATAATTCAGTGATGTTCTGAACTGCATCTAAATTACTCAGGGCTAATTACACACTGTTCTTCTGTTCATGGCATTATCAAGAGTCAGATTTACAATACAGCAGCCGTATTCATTTAGAATTCAGTGAGGTCCAGTGATTAACGTGTCCTTCCAGCAGAGGTCTAGACCTCAGGGTTTATGCTTGGTCTTGTTGAAGAATAACCTTAAAATGTTCTCACAGGTTGTAACTTTTCTGCATCAGCTTTTCTTATTTTGTAGCAAGCCACGCAGTCCTCACTCTCGCGTAACTCATGCTGTCTCTAGTGAACTGGCCACAATGGGTAAACAATCAGTCTTAAATGCGAGAAGCTATTGCCTTATTAACAGGATTAGCTGGGCACGTCGTCTATTACCATGACTTTACAAAAAATAACAAAACAAAATAAAATGACACTCAGCAAACAGTGTTATTTATTCTTATTCATTTATTACAAATTAGAATAGAACTGTTGTCACTTGGTCCAAGTTTGGACTGAGGTTCACATTTGGGCGAAACTTTAGAAAGCTGCACCATTTGTGAGCCTCATATCGTTTTATTGGGATTTTGAAATGATTCCAGAATTAAATCGGCATCAGCAGTTAACGGAATAAAATAATAATTGTTGGACAGATGTTTGAATTTCACTTCTTTCAAACAGATGTTTGGCTAAAAGGCAGAAGTATATTAATTTAATTCCTATTGAAATAAGTATTATCTTGCAGTGCTCATCTAGTGGAATCTAGTCCCTGTTCTCATTTTTAGAAATGTTAGCGATCATTCGAAATACATGAAAAATCGGTGCCTCACTGGCTCTTCGTTATGCGGCATGCTGTTGTTTTAATGTTCTGTGAATACTGATGACGCCCACAATATGCTCAGAAAAGCTTATCATAACTCGGTACATCTGGGCAGCAGTTTGGAATTGCTCGTCCTGACCATTAAACTACTTTTATTTGCCAACTGTTGTTCCCGTTCCCTCCATCTGTTTGTTGGCCAGAGCGCAGTGTGCATAGGCCTGCACAAGACAGTGCAGTCTGTGGTTAAACAAGGTGGAAGTAATTGTTTTTTACAACCTCTCCGTTGCCCATTGTGGAGCAAATCCATCTTTCTCTGTCACTAATAACAAGGAAGTTGTGATTGTCTAAATCCATACAGGCTGGGTATGAATTAGTGAGCAGAAGCTCTGGGGATGGAAACACTTCTCAGGTCACTTAGCTTTGTAGACTCTCTGAAAACCTGTGGAAGAACGTGTCGGTGTTTTGGTTTTGTGTGGGCTGTGTGGTTTTGGTTCATATTTTAGGTGACATCTTCGCAGAACCCCCTTGTTTCTAATGTAAAATTTAAGTTCGCTTGTGTTCCAAGACTTTCAAAGGTCTGTGGAAGAGAGTTGGTGGGATATGGTTTTGAGTAGGCTGTGTGTTCTCCTACATAATGTTCCATCTGTTACTCTTTATGATAGATGGCGCTTGAGGAACAAACGGAGAGAAAATATCCTGTGTACAATACCTTGGTAGTGAAAGACATTCTGCACGTTGTTTTACTATGGATTTGTACTATTTTATTTAAGCATCAAGCAATCTTGTTTAGTTATTTCCCTTCTAGTCCTGTGTGATATTGATATATTGTATTTAATTCGTAATTAAAGCATATATAATATTAATATTATATAAATATCATATAAAATTAACATTTATAATGTTAAACAGGGCATGTTATGAAAAAAATTAATCACTCAGTGCATACATTTGGGGATCCGGAATCCGCCAACTGTGAAATAAGACCACCCAGTCATTTGCCTCCAAGTCAGAAAGCATGAGCTAAAACAAGTTCAAACCCTCGAGTGTTGTCACGCCTCCTCATCCGAGTCTCTCCAATCACAGCGCTGGACCCGAGCAAAAACAGACACAAAACATGTGGCGAAATAAGAGCACCAAGTAAAAACAGAGAAGAGAACCAAGCGAAAATGTCTAAAATCCAAACTGCTGTGCACTTGGGTGGTGGTGAACAGTGAGCAGCTCATAATCATTTAAAGAAACCCCAGTAAACAAGGAACGTCCCTGGACGTTCAAAATAGGTCTTAAAGTAGTCTGTCCGTCAAGGACATTTAAACGTCAATGGACGTCCAAAATCCATCTTAATAAGATAGTTAAGTGGTGACCAATCGTTAACGTCAGTGGACGTCCAAAACGCGTTTTATACAAGTAATTTATTTCGGGACCAATTAATAACGTCAATGGACGTCCAAAATACGTCTAATAGTCGTCTTTTCTATGTCTGTGTTTGGACGTCTTTTCAACTTTTATTATCAACCTTAAGAGAACGTTGATTAGATGGCAGTCATTACGTTATTTCAACGCTGAATCAACGGCTAAATGTTTACTGGGACAGGTGCTGTTTACACAGGAAGAACTCTGTTTACTCTGGGAAAATGGGTAGAGTGTGTCCCCTATAGTAAAATATTGCTTGTAGAGTGCTGCTACCCTGCGCTAAAAACATGGGCTATCGACTTTTGCCACACCTAACATGACGTCTTTTGTTTGGATACTTTTTAAAGAACTTTCACCAATGAAAGCAGGCACCAATGCTGTTTTGTTTGCTCATTGTTACTTTCCATGCTGGAATCTAAGTAAGAGCTTTCTGTTACCAGCACAGACCTGCTTCCAGCAAATAACTAGTCAGTAATGTAGTCCGTCTCATACCCTCTACCATTTAATGTTTGTCTGGTAAACATTATGATACTGTGTTTTTTGAAGTTCCCCTGGAGTAATTTTAATAACAGAGATAGCAGAAGAGCCCAGTCAGTCATTAACCTAACACAACTTATGACTTAAAGTATTAGGAGGGAAATTATATTTATCTGACGCTGTATTATAGTTTTGGGAAGCTTTAGTGGCACCAACAACCGCCCCCCCCCCCCCCCCCCTCACCCCACACACACAAACTAAAATGAATGATTGCCCAGCACTAAATACATTTTTGCAACCTTCATGCAGCTCCCTTGAAGCAGTAGGACTGCATGTTTACCTGCAGGATGTGTAATTATGCTGACAGTCACCTCCAGCTCTTCGGGGTTGTAAAGTAAGCCGTGATTTTTGCAGGCAGCTGTTTCACTCCCTTAATGGCAGATTTGGTTACTTTCGCCCCGCTGTAATCATGCATTCAGACACTGCCGTGGATTTAATGAGATAGCGGGGCTCAAAAGATAACAGCCTATTCACAGATCAATGGGCTCTCCACCCCTGCCTTAGTGGTTGATTATGGGTAGAAAGCATAAGGCGCTTTGCCATGTTCTAGCCCCCCTGCAAGTGGAGTACCTTTTGATGATAGTGTTCGAACGGAGAAAATAATGATGGAAATAGCAACAACCTGTTTTGCAATCTGATAGTACGACACATTCTGTAACAGCGCCTGAATGCAAATTGCTTAAATTAGCCCAGATACGAAGTGTTTAACTGGGGGGTGTTAAGGCCTATTAGAGCTCTTCCCCACCCTCCTTTCGTCTCGTGCTGTCAATCACAGTCGCAGATGATTTTGATTCTGTTTGAAGCTCAAGCAGATGCTAGAGCTGTAGTGTTTGGAAATTCCCAAATGGCATCCGCCCATATAGGAATGAATCATAGTGTTTGATTTATTTAGCGCTTGGCGGCTTCATACCTGGCTCCTGTTGTTTGGAGAGATGCTGTACAGTTGGGAATGCAAGGGTTTTGCCACCAAGTCGTTTTTCAGACTGGGTTACACATGAGCAGATTTGCCATGAAGTCAACGATCAGGCTAATTTATGAAAACAAGTTGTAGGACAGTTCTCTTCATATACAATGAGAGGCACCATGGCTTCAGTTACATTGTCGTTCAAATGTTTGGAATCACTTTTGTGTAGATGTTCAATAACATGTGGGAAGGGTTTTCCAATAACGTGTAGGAAGGATTTAAAAATGTGATGGCACACTGGTGCAGAATGTATTTCACTCCATTTGTGTGTGTTCTGGGGCGGTGTTCAGGATGTATCTCTGCTGTTTACAAGCTCAGAAGGACAGCTCATGACTCTGCATCGTTTACCATACCTCACTCTGATCTAAACTCCCTGTAAACAGTGGATAGACAATGACTCTCCCCTGACTCTAACCGTGTATCTCTGGTGCTGAATTCAGGCACAGACTCTTGTAACAGCCCCGGCTGATGAGATCTTTGGTTCCGACTAAATCTTGTGGAAACATGGGCCAGTTCCCGGGATAGCACCCAAGTTCCAAAAGAACCGGGTCCAGAACTAAAGTTTTTTTTGGTGGTAAAGGGCTTCCTGTGTCAATGTGGGTTTTCTCCTGCAGTCCAAAAACATACGTTGGTAGGTAGATTGACTCTTCAGTGCTAGGTAGAGTGAATGTGTGATGCCCTGTGATGGACTGGCACCCTGTCCATGGTGTATTCCTGCCTTGTGCCCAGCGGTTCTGTGTAGGCTCCCGACCCACTGCGACCTCGAGGTGGAAGCTTTACATCCTGGGTCACCAGTCATATCCACCGGCTGGTGTGGCTGTAGGTTTTTATTCCAGTTAAGCAACACACCTGATTCTACTTGTTTAATCAACTAGTCTCTTCTCTAAACAGCTAAGTAGTGTGTGCTTCTGTTTGGTTGGAACGAAAAACCCCAACCACACCGTCCCTTTGTGGATACGATTGGTTTATCCCTGCTTTAGATCATGAGCATCAAGGCTCTCCACTGTCCTGGCTCTCCGCTATTAGTACGAACACCACCGCCCTTTAACGTTTGAATAGCAGAGTTCCTCACTGTGCTTAAACACAGACTGAAGACTCATCTCTTTGTGCAGGGTTTAAATAACAAGTTACAGTGCACTTATCACATGTATTGAATTTTTTGATGTATAGAACTGTTTCTATTTCCCAGGCATCAGCGATTAATGTGGTATGGCGTTGCCCTTCAGGGTTAAGCTTTGACTCCTGTATCTGTCAGTGTCTTAGTTCAGTGATATTTGGACTCTAATCTTATCTGTACTGGTGAGGATGTATTCTCTGAACCAGATAACAAAGCGCTTTTGTAATTCACTTTGAATAAGTGCGTCTGCTAAATGCTGAAACTGTGAATATGCACTGTGTCCCACGTTTGTTAGTAAATGCATGAATGTATTAAAACTACATTCAGCATTGTAACAGCCAGTTGTTTGCAGGGCATCTTTACACCAATTCTCATATCTCTCTTCTCTGTATTAGTTTAGATTTTCCCCTGCACATTTATGCTAGTAATGATTGATAGAACTCGAGCGGAAGTGCTGATGCTCATTTAGTTAATCTCTTCATGCTTCTATGTGTATCATATGAGGGAGAGACCCTGGCTTTAGCTGCAGTGACTCCACAAGCTCGAGCTCTGGCCTCTGCTTGTATTTGGATAATGTTGCAGTTCGGAAGTAATGATAGCTGAGAGGGTTTTAAGCCGTGTGTCTGCGAGCCCGATTGGGAAAGTCATTCGCCAGTGTGGGAACGAGCAGAGTCCACCAAACACAGGCTTGGAGCCTTCTGTACTTACCCTGACCAAAGCATGGTGTAATTATAGGGTATTTCTCACTCATGGGTCCTTTGAAGCCAACTGAAAAACCCTATAGAATCTTTTTGTGTGTAATTGTGCATTTATTGATCCAGAAATATTGGAAGATATATCAGTGTATCATATTATGTAGAACTTATTGTTCTCATGAGCACATTAAGTTGGGGATTTGGAGCCCACTAACCCTCTCACTATAAAACAAAATCACCCAATCAGGCTTTTTTTTTTGGGCTGATTCAGACAATATGGGACAAAACAATATCCCCTTTGTCTGAATCTCTCCAATCAGAGAGCTAGACCAGAGGGTTTGTCAGAGTGCGAATATGTGGAAAGACAGCAAAAGAGAGAAATGAGGGAAAATGGCTGAAAACCAGAGCTTCTTCTCCTCACTGCTGTGCGCCCAGGGTCAGGGCAAACAGAGTGCGGCTCATCGCCATTTAAAGGAACAGGCGCTGAATGTGGACGTTCTGAACAGGGCTCTTCAGACATGGGGAGAACACTGCTGTGGTGTTTTGACCAAAGCAGGCCATCAAAATTTCATCAAGACTTGAGAGTATGCGTTCCCTTTAAGGATTAAACACTCCAAACACATTTCAGTTGATTTTTATGGATCCTCTCCGTTGCTTGTATGTAATTAGTATTCAGTGTCATGATCAAGAGTATAAGAGCAACTGCCGCACAATTTATAAATACATTTTGTCATAATCAGATGATGTCGTTGATAAATGTGACACCCAGAAGCTTATTCTAGAGGTGTTTTCTTTCACCCACA
Source organism: Hoplias malabaricus (assembly GCF_029633855.1). Lineage (NCBI taxonomy): Eukaryota > Metazoa > Chordata > Actinopteri > Characiformes > Erythrinidae > Hoplias > Hoplias malabaricus. Next base: position 4,831,374 of record NC_089800.1, read on the forward strand.
TTATTTACAGTTTAAACCAGCTGCGTTTGTGATGTCGCAAACCTGTCTTTCTGCATCTGAGTGAAGATGTTAGATAAGCGCACTCAAGACTGCACGCTTTCTGAAACAGGCCATATACGTGGGTGCAGGTCATCTGAGGTCAGAGCCGAAGTACACGAGCAAACAAATACTATGTTGTCATTATGCTAACACTATTTCACAAGGAATCTAGACATATTTACTATCAGCTAGTTTGTGTGCACCATTATAACTTGCCTAAAACAACATAATCCTTTTGAGATGAGTTTGTATCTGATGCAAGTTGCTTGTTATCGATTAATTTCTGTTGCAATTTGCAAGCTCTGTTTTTGTTTCTCTGTAACGTGAAGTTAAAACTAGTGCAACATCTATCTCCTGAAGTAGCCAACGATGAGTGAAAGCTGCTGTGAACAAGCTAATAAGATCACCGTGAGTTTACACTTACTGGTTTCCACCAGCTTTACTTCGCTATTCCCGGTCTTAGCGTTTCATTGTTGGCAGACAGAGTAAAACATTTAAGGCACTCTCTGAACTTTGGATTCCTGTCCTGGAGGACAATAGCATGGCCAGGCTTTGGCTTGTTTACCTCTTCCGCTTATTACAAAGTCCTCTAGAGTCGTAGTTTGAACCCTACTTTGACAGAGTCACCACTGCACTGTTGGTTTATTTGAACATCTGCAACATGCCTTAATCAAAATATTATGAGGATGAAACCCCTGTTTAGAACGCCCCGGTTTCAGTGCCTGTTCCTTTAAGTAATAGTGAGCCACTTGCTGTTCACCCCAGTACTGAGTATACAGCAGTGAGAAGCGGCGAGCAGAAGTCTTTTAGCTATTTTCTCTCTGTTCTCTTTCTTGTCTGTTCTCATTTTTTCAGTTTTTTCAGTTTCGCTAATTGTTTGTTTTGCTGTTTAACCTTGTTTTGCACTCTCACATAAACACAGGTCCACTGCTGTGATTGGACAGGCTCAGATGAGGAGGAAGGGCAAATCTAGAGCAGATTTGGATGTGGAGCAGAATCAGAGCAGCTCATTTTATCCCACGTTTCTCTCTTATGCTTATGCAGCCCATAGAAATGCTTTTGTGGCTTTGTTTCATTGTGTGTTTTGGTGGCCTCCAGATGACCAAATTAATGTGCACATGCACTGAACAAAGCATTTTAATTTTCATAGTATGTCCCCATTTTACATTTGTAGATTCAACATTTCCAAGTAGACTACAGAATCCATAGCTGTGGTGATTGACAGGCTCCTACTTTGCCGTTTTCTCCAGCCTTCCTGAGCCATCTGATCTACGTTGTTAAGTCAACAGCAAATATTCTAGATGTACATCTTGTCACGTTGATATTGCTTTCTGCCCACCATCTGCTTACTTTTCCACCCACTGTCCTCCATCACTGAGTGCTCAGAGTGGTGTGGAAACCAGACTAGCTTGCCTCACTCTGCAGCTAAGCCAGGGAGAAGGGTTTAAAACTGCTCTATAAATACATCCCGTAGGGTGGCGTGACGTCAGCCCGTCTTCGTGTCATACGGACCACATGCGTTTCTCTCCTTGGTCTTTTGGCAGTGTTTCTTAATTGGAAACGTGCTGGGAGCTTTAGGTATACGACTGGCATTTGATCCTCTTCTGGCTCCTGCAGATATTCTCTCTCTCTCTCTCTCTCTCTCTCTCTCTCTCTCTCTCTCTCTCTCTCTCTCTGTGGCTCCCTCTTTCACTCCCTTGCCCTCCTTCCTCTGGCTGTAAGTCAAGAGCAATGTCTCTATGGCTCTGTGGTTGGGCTTGTAAAGGGCTTTTGCTCCCGACGTAGGTCATCACAAAATCTCTGCCCCTGCTGGAGATTATTCTGAGATAGGCCTCTTTTCCGACGGCATGGTGCCGGTGCTCGTGCCAAAAGGCACTTTTCCACTGCATTCGTACTCGACTTTGCTTTTTGCTTTTCCATTTGGCAAATTCGGTACCTGGAACTGGGTATTTATTTTTTTGAGTACCTGCGCACTCATGGTTGCTACAAGCTGAGTTGAGGCAGGGGTCAGACGATGATGTAAATGGTTTTAAAGATTGACCTATAATACTTTGGTCTCCTTGAAACATCTGTGACCCGCTTTGGTGAAAATACCACGGGAATCAAACCCACTGCTGTGTTCTCCCCCGGTCTAAACAGCTCTGCTCAGAACGACTGGTTTCAGCGTCTTTAAAAGATGAGCCGCTCGCTGTTCACCCTGAACCTGAGTGTACAGCAGTGAGGAGCGAGCAGCAGAGGCTCTGGGTATAGGCCGTTTTCCCTCGGTTCTGTTTGCTCTCGTTTTCTCCGATTTAACTCAGTGCTCTTATTTCTAGGTTTTATTTGAGCTGTGTGGTACCGATGGGAGGCATCAAGTTTTCATTTTTAAGTTGTGTTAAATGTTTCATGTTTTACTTTGAAGGAACTTTTGCTGTACACACACGTGTCATACATCTGATGCTGTCTGAAGGATGTAAAGTAGGCTGAGGATTTGAGGAGCCAGGCCAATGAAGAAGAATGGTGGGAAACTGAAGGGCAGGTTACTGCCTCTTCTTTCCATCGTAATATTTATCAATGACCTCCTTTTTCCTTTGCACTGCCCAAAAAACATAAAGCTCAGTGGAGTATGGCACCAGCTCTGGAAGTTTGGTCATTCAGATTTCTTAAGTGACTGTTTTTCACTTTGAACTTTCAAGTTGAGGTCTGTGTGCGTGGTAGGTTTTGTGGCTGTGTTTGTGTGTGGGAGGATAAACTAGATGGATGGTGAGCGCAGGGATCTTGGTCCTTGGATTAAGCGATGCTCTCAGCTTTTGCTGATGGATCTTTTGTGTAGAAGTGATCAGAGTTTAAGGCGAGGCTGGGTAAAATGGCTAGTCAGCCTGCAGCCGAGCAACATTCTCCACTTAACATATGTCACATTGTCACAGATGTGTAGCTATGTCTGGAGATGGATTTGCTAGACACTAAGATTTTATGTGAGAGGTTTTTTTTAACTGTTAAAAGTGCATAAATGATCAGAAATCCCAGACGTACCAGCCTTGGCTTTTGGATGTTATTGAATATTGTGATCATTGTGATCCAGGGAACTGGAGGTTGTGGGTTCAATTCCCGCTCCGGGTGACTTTCTGTGAGGAGTGTGGTGTGTTCTCCCTGTGTCTGTGTGGGTTTCCTCCGGGTGCTCTGGTTTCCTCCCACGCTCCAAAAACACACGCTGGTAGGTGGATTGGCGACTCCAAAGTGTCCGTAGGTGTGAGTGAATGTGTGTGTTGCCCTGTGAAGGACAGGCGCCCCCTCCAGGGTGTATTCCCGCCTTGCGCCCAATAATTCCAGGTAGGCTCTGGACCCACCGCGACCCTGAATTGGATAAGGATTACAGATAATGAATGAATGAATGTCGAAGTTGACATTCAGAATGTGATTCTGCCGCATGGAAGCAACCTAAACGCAGAGGTCAGTCTAGTGACTCGTGGAACTCGTACCAAAGAAAATCACAGCGTCTGTGGTTTGGACTTAAATTAAGATGACACTGAAAAAGGAGAAGTCAAATGTAAACGCTGAGACAATTTCAGTGGCTAAAACACAATCACACACCAAATAATATAAACAGTGCTCAAAAAACAAGAGAGGAACAAGCTCCCGGCAACATTAGAAAAAAGTATCCCAGCTTTAGGCACAAGCCTTGTCCCTGAACTATGAGGTGTCAAAAATACGTTCATTAATCTTAGTCGTAGTAAAATGTACAATTAATTGTGATATTGATTTGCGCTCATATCGCCCAGCACTAGTGTATTGTGGCAATGGTACTTGCTACAGGATAAATTACGCATGTCATTTATTGGTCCCCAACAAGTCCATCCAAGTTGGTAGATCATGGCTGATATAACAATCCGAACCAGCCTTTTACCATGTGAAATTTATGTCAAAATATCCACACTCCACACTCCCTGATGATTACTTGGAAGATTTACAGAGATGCGTAGACGGCAATGACCTGATGATTTTTTAAAAATTTGTTCTCGGAATTAATTAAAACCAAACTCTTATTAAAAGTACAACTCAAGACTAAAATGTTTGGGCACCCCGGACTTACAGCAAAAGCAAAACGAAAAATGTGAACTCGTTACCTCCTGTTGACATCCCCAGATGCCTCCAAAATAAGCCTTTAAACTTTGGTTCTTGAGGGCCACAAAAGAGCGTTCACTTGGACTCATTAGCCTCCCAAGCTTTGTGTGGTTTCATTTTTGTTTTTGGAAGAAAAGCATAAATACCAGCAGCCTTCCATGTCCCGATTTTTGACATCCTGAGCTTACAGCATCATCTTTCAAATACTTGCATAGGCAACACAACTTGTTGTCTTACCCTACACTGGACTAATATCATTCCTATGATACATTCCTTTCCTAGCTGTAGGTTATTTATTTGTGAACTCACCCTGCAGCAGAAAACGCTGAAGACAATATTATCTTCAGAGCTTCTTTTCCCTCTGTGCTAGAAGCTACATGAACAAAGACTCCTCCCACACACTGCTGTCTTGGTTTGTGAGAACCCTTCTTGAAGCCAGAGTTGCCTTTCAATTATTCTTCACAAGACAGTGTATTAGACGGTATTAAAATGCTTTGTATTTGACTTCTGTTGTTGTTATAGATTTTTAAATGCTACCAAAAATAATGCTGCACCAAACCCCACACAGCAAACGGAAACTTCTAGAAATAGTATCAGATCTGAGATGCCGTTCCTAGATATTGTGAAGTATGCACCAGCTAATCATCAGAGATTTCAGGAGCACATCTGGCTCTTCATCGCTCTGAGGAGTAGAGCATGGAAGCGAATAGTGCAATTGTGATGGCTTTAGCGAGACGCAGAGTGAACGAGAGAGCTCCAGCAGAGATGGAAACACCACAGTCGTCTGGTTTGGCTAATGAAGGGATACATAATTGCCCGATGAGCTGGACCAGATGTGCTCAAAGCAGGGAACGCAGTAAAGTGTGCAGTACTGTGGCCCTTCAAGGCAAAACTTCCACACAGCTGGGCTCTATTTATTTATTCTCCCTTCATCTTCTCTTCGCGTGTAGCAGTCCTAGTAAGTGATCCTAAGTCTTGCAGCGTCAGATCCCTGAACATTTCTTGAACACTGAAGTTTTCTTCAAGCTTCTTTCCATCACTTATATCAGGTAATCTTTTGCCATTTCACTTCCACTTAGCATAAAACAGGATTACGGTGATTCATAGCTTAATTTTGGTTCTGTAGCGGAGCCAGGAACAGAACTGCTTTGTGAACATAAAGTTTGACTGGTTTTACGTCGGGTGGTGGAACAGCCGTTCATAATTGTCTTCAGGAATGTGCAGAATTTCAGTGTTTTCAGTTACACAGTTGCTCCTGAATATTGCTGGAGTCTGGCACTTTGATGTGGTACCATTTGTGATGCACATTTCTTTTAGATGAATTACATTGTTACATCAATCTCAAGTGTCCTTTAGAGCTGAAAGATGCCGTTTTATGAAGAAATTGCAATTTGACAGACTGCAGTGTTCAAATCTCAAGAGTTGCCATTTTAACGCTGGCCTATGTTATCAACAACAGTGTCGAAACGACTTTTTTAGGGGATATGTTTAGAAAAATAATCACATTTTCAGCACATATGTGCATTGTGGGGATCAGGAGCAGGGTTAGGGATCCACGTTTATGCAAGAATTTCAAAAAGCCTGTTTAGACGGGGAGAACACTCCTGTGGTGTTTGATCCCTGTGGTATTTTGGCCAAAGCAGGCCACAGGTGTTTTATTAACGCCCAGATCTGAGTTCAGCTTGTGGAAAAGAGGTTATATATATATATTTTTTTTTTAAATGTTTTTAAAAGCGAATATACCGAACACTCTTGTGTACGTGACCACAAACACGGTTAATAAAAAAGGCTATTACCACGTTCTTGATTGTAAAAACAGGCCTTAATTTATAGAAAATATGAATACGTTCAAATTGCAATGTCAGAAAAATTGTGGTTTGCTGTTTTCTCCAAATTGTTCAGCCCTAATGTGCAGTGCTGTTACACTCACTGTGGTTAATAACGTCGCTGTTTTCTTGTTCGTTGAGAAAGCTTTTGTCAGATTTGGCATTATCAGGCTGTAGGTTTCATATGACCCATTCGGGTGTCTCCTTGCCATGAGCCTGTGGCTTGCCTCAGGATGCCCAGAGCTACAGAATAAGGAAAAAGGCTCTACATGCTTGTCGTTTGTTTACCCAGCTCTCCAAGTGTGCTGAGGCAGGATGATGTATTTGTGGACCTTGGCAGAACCAAGCAGATGATGTATTTGACGTGGAATGCTGAGAACAGACATTTCCCCTCTTACACTGGGCCTTGGTCGGCGTGTGACCGGGAAGATAATTTTTTTTTTCTTCCCTCCCCTCACTGCCTCCGAGCCAGTGATAACTTGCTCCTCCGGCACGATGAGGCTTTTGCAATCATCCTGCTTGTACAATGAAATATGTTTTGAAAGCTACAGGGAGGAAGATTTAAGCAAATCCCAGGCCTTAAAATCCCGCCACGTAGCGGCCTGCCTCGCGTGTCGTCATGGCCCTCCCTGATCCAGAGATGAGGGATTATTGGGTTTAGTAATCAGCCTGAGTACTGCTGGCCAGACAAGACTGTGGTGCACTGTTTCAAAACTAAAAATATAATTGATTTTCTGGGTGGATGCTTGGCCTATATGATATGGAAAAGATATAGCGATTAATTTATTTGCGACACAAATAGAACCTTCTGTAATATCAGTAAAATCTAAGCCGTTATGGCAATAACAAGTAGTGCAGTTGTTTTATGTGCTAGCTTCTTTTTACCAATCTCTTTGAATCAAGTTGTTTTTCACTTCCATACGTGTTACTCACTGTTTTGATGTTTATACTTTGCAAATAACTGTGTGATTACCTGTGTGATCACATCTTAGCAACAAACACCTATCAGTGAAGAGGTTAAGTATTAAATATTGATGTTTATGCAATGGGGTTTTGTATTTCGTGTTGACTCATGAAATTGGTGTGGCTGTGAGCTGGGCTCGAAATCAATGCTAAAAATTAGTCTGGTATTCTAACAGAAGGAAGAGAACCGAGCAAAAACGGCTAAAAGCCAGAGATTCCGCTCCTCGCTCCTCACTGCTGTGCACTCAGGGTCGGGGTGAACAGCGAGCGGCTCATTATCATTTAAAGGAACAAGTGCTGAGACTTGCCGTTCTGAACAGCGCTGTTTAGACAACAGGAGAACACTGCCGTGGGGTTTGATCTTTGTGTGTTCCCGTTACAATCTAAATTCACCACATTATGGTGTGGGTGGTGGAAGAGGTTCAGCTAGACGCAGTGACCAAACCTACTGCGTGACAAAGTGAAACCTGACAGATCTGTGAACAGACACTCAACCGCACTTGTATATACAGATCTCTATCGCGCTTTCTCGCTCCCTCGCGCTCTCTCTCTGAGATCCTGCACTTCATCAGCTGGGACAGGCCACACTGGCAGTGTCTTATCAGTGTTCCCTTTGATTCTCATGGGGGCCGTCAAACCCTACCACATCCCGGCTTCCCTTTTCACAGATAGTCAGGGGTCTGCAGGTGGCCTGTTTCATTGCCTGATCAAAAGTAACATGCTGATTGTTTCATGCTGACTGTTGGGTCATTGTAATGTGAAACGAATTGTGCTTACTCATGTGCCAATGCACCCCCCCCCAATCAAGATGTCTCCCAGGTTCATGATAGCCTGTTTAGCTTCCCACACATGCTTCCCCCTCCCAGTTTTTCTTGAAGGGACTTGCCTTGGCCTCTGCCCACTTGATGGTAACAGTAGTGATTTTGCTAGAGATTGGGTTGCGCCGTTCCAGGGTATGCCAGGTTTGCCTGGCACTCTGCCTTCTTTGTATTAAAGTGCCACGCTGGCAGCATGGGAAAATCTCTACCTGCTTTTAGTATCTTTCTCTAAGTGGGAGACTTGTGTTAGATGGTTAAATAATCAGACTTTCTGTATTTATTATGAATAAAACATGTGTATGACTGATATTTATTAATATTTTAATTCTTAGCTTAATGGGCTAATGTATCTGAAACCCATTTGTCATTTCGAATAGAATAAAGATATGTATTGGCCTTAAAGGCAGCATATATGATTCTGGAGAGCTACTCTCCTCATGTTTGTTTTCATTCAGAAGCACTGCATCTTTTAAGGTGGAACAGAGTGTTTGAGTAAGAAACTGACTGGTGGCTGATATTTAAAAAATTTGATTTACTGTTTCAATTACCACAGAAACTCATTCGTTTCTCAAGCTGTTCATTTTTGTAGAGTCACCCCCTTCCCATGGAGCAGCATCCTCATTAATGTATTTCATTGTTTGATGTCTGTCCACTGTCTGAACCCCTCCAGATGCTGTTTCTAAGCTTTGGCTGAGCCAATGAAGCACTGAGAGAATGCCCGAGCCATTTCCAGTGGAGTAGATTAGTTTTCCCTATTTACAGAATCAGGGCTATGTATAATCGTCAGATGATTTTCCAACAGAGAACTAGCAAATGATGAAGAAACATTCTCTGAAGTTTACCAAAAGTCTAATGGATTAAAATCACAAACTTCACCTTTTAATGTTGTAGAAATGAGTTGTCTTTGCTTGTGGGCAGCCGGATCTGATACTCAAATATCTCATATTAATATTTCTTGGAAAGTTAAAATGGACTGGACATACCATACATTCCACCATCTTTAATGGACTCAGTCTTGATCTTATGATTCCACAGGGCTGTTCTCCTCATTTTTCGTTCACCTTCTCTTTGGCTAGAGAGCACAAAACCTGGCCTTGGGGGCGGGGCTACCACCAGGTGGTCCTGCCGCACCTGGCATTCCAGCAAGAGACACTGGCCTCCTTTTCTGCCGTATTGGCCGTGCTTCATAAAAATGCCACGCTCTTCCTGCCACCTCTGTGAAACTTTTGACTTCCCCTTGCGATCCCATAACCCGAGAGCTCACCGGGAAATCCGCTCTTTCATCCTTCCCCACTGTTAAACTAATTACCTGCCCGCAGTGCCGGCCTGGGAAAGAATTAAGCAGGCTTATTTGGTGTGATTTGTCGGCTAATTTCAAACTCCGGGGCATTGGTGCCTTTTCTCCTTGTGCGATAGCTCACAAGCCGAAGTGAAAATGGATGTCCTCAAGTGCTCCCTGCATTAGGGGGCAAATGAAATCAGAAGCAATTAAAAATCTCATTGGGGTATTACATCCCATGCTAGGCTAATTCTCCCTTCTTTCTGCTTGGACTTAAAGGCTGTAGGTTGCGGCTGGTTTTCTGTCGGAGCTTTTCGCTTCCGTGGAATGAGTGTGCCTAGGCGTACCTGACTGCTTCCCTTGCTCTGGAGTTCATGGAGTTTTTCTTGGACATTTGGTGTCATCGTATCTCAATCAGTAGGGGGCTTATTGTTCTTGCTGTTCCTCATTCCTCCTTCATGCCCTCGCCCTGACCCCCACAGGATTACGGGCTATACTACTGCATTCCTCGAAGTCCTTTCAGTAATTCTTAATATTGTGCAGTTTCTTCTTGAGTGGGCTTGATACTCTGTCCTGGGCAGGTTTGTAATACCTCAGATATACAGTAGAAGTACGTGTGCTTTCATTGTGCCTTATACATTTATTAGGCATTCAAGTAAGTTTTAAGGCATATTTTGTTGCATATAATTGTTATTCTGCTCTTTTATTTGATGGTAACTGTTGTGTAGTTAAGTGTTAATGTGCAATGTTTTTTGTCTTTAAAGAGTCCAAACCAAAACCCGCACTTTCTTTTGGACATTTATATCATTCATAAGAACAGAAAAAATCGATGCATGTGCTTACCCTAACCCTAACCCTAGCACTTTTTCCTGATGGAACTCATAATGAATGCAGCGACCAATAAATTCTTCTCATTTGCCATTTTCTTTCATTCGTTCATTCATTATCTGTAACCCTTATCCAGTTCAGGGTCGCGGTGGGTCCAGAGCCTACCTGGAATCATTGGGCACAATGTCACCCGGAGGAAACCCACGCAGACACAGGGAGAACACACCACACTCCTCACAGACAGTCACCCGGAGGAAACCCACGCAGACACAGGGAGAACACACCATACTCCTCACAGACAGTCACCCGGAGGAAACCCACGCAGACACAGGGAGAACACGCCACAGTCACCCGGAGGAAACCCACACAGACACAAGAACACACCACACTCCTCTTGACATTTTCAGCATTTAAAAAAAGTGTGTGTATGTATATATATATATATATTTTTTTTTTTAATTGAATAAAATGACAATTGTCAACTCTTTTCAAAACTTTTTGCAAAATTGACAGTTGTCAATTTTCAACACTAGCAGTTAACAAAAAGTGAATATAGAACAGGTAATTGATTGGTAATTTTGATTAAAATTTTATAAATTACACATTAATTAAAATGTATCTGTACACCTAGTACTACTTCTGTATGACTTTAGAGATAGTAAGCCTGTACAGTTGTAGTAATAAGATGAATGGAAGGGAATGAGCCTGCCACTCTGGGGATATGTGAGTGCGCTAACTGCCCTCTATTTCACTAGTTTGCGGGTGTTCACTGCAGCAGATGCAGAGGCAGACTCTCGTTGTACATTGTGTAGTGACAGTAAAAAGTCAATAAGTCCACACTTGAAGGTTTACAACAGCAGTGCCATAGTTCAATAGTGTGCCCACCACGACCCTGAACTGGACAAGCGATTACAGACGAATGAACGAGTGTTGCGTGTACTGGTAGGTCCTTCATGCTCTTACACTGGTGCTGAGAAAGGTAGTTTGAGCTTGTGATTTACACAGTACCCTTCTCGGTGATGTTGGGGAAGAAATTGCGGCCTCGCTCCTAAATATTTGGAAAAGTCAGCAGGCAAAGATACTCCAGTGTCTTGTTACAGATGTTCTGAAGCAGTGTCCTCTTTTCCAGTGTTCCCACATTAGCTTCGTCCAGCTGCGTTTGTCACGTGATGTCTCTGAGCAGTACGTCTTTTTCAGAAACAGTTTTGACCCTGTATGGAGAAACGAAAGAGGGCAGTCATCCCCACCGATGTAATCTGCAGCGCAAGGTGCATTATCATATGAATGCGTAGGCAAAGCCTTGATTAAAGTGACATGGTCACACGTCTTTTGAGCCATTTTTTCTTCCCACTGCCCAGACTCTCCCACGTCTTTCTCTGTCTGAAACCCATTCTCCGCGACCTTGCTGGCCCAGGAACAGACACATTCCTGCTATGTAATTATCTGTCCAGAGTAACGTATCTCTTTCAGGAAGTTGAGCTTGAGTTACTTAGATTTCACACAGCTGAATGACTCTGGATTAAGCCCTTTTCTTTCTTTCTTTTCCACAAAAGTCATTGCCACGGACAGGATGTTCATGTTTTATATTTATTTATTTATTTTTTTCCCTTTTGATTAGAATAAAGCTTTTCATATGACTCTGGATTCTTCGTGCTTCACTGAAGCTTTGCCGGTTTGGCGATTAAGCGGTTTGTCTGAGGCTTCACCTCATCCCCTTTCCGTACCCGGAAACTGACCTCCTGTTCCACGCCGTTAGACGGAAGGGTCCGTGAGCACACGTCGGATCATGAGGGTAGTTGGATGTGCCTCGGATGTTTTCGTGAACTGCGGTGGAACAAGCAGCAGTAGATAGGAAAGAAAGGAAGGCGTGATGAATCTGTGCAGACTGAGGGGAATCTGAAAGAGGCGAATGGGCCTCCTTTGTGCGGCAATTAGATAAATTAACCCAGGGTCAGGGAGAACAGAGGCAGGCACAGCCTCTGCTTCAAGCTGCTCTAAATATTTTATGAATCCTCCTTTGAACTCCTCCAGCGCTCCAGGAACCCGGGACCTCTCAGCTCTGTGGGAACTCTTTGATAGCTTCTTTTGTAAAATTTTAATTTGGTAGAGCAGTAAATGAAATTAAGCCTCACAGTGGTTTCTTTTCCCTCTCACATTGTGTGTCCCTAATGAGTTTTTGTGTAGATGCTAAAGGATATGTGTACTTCTCATTTAAAAGATATTGTGTAAATGGACGTTTACCCTGAATGTTTGTATGGTCCGCTGCGGCCAGGTTTTTCATTGTTGTGTTGCAACAAAATTAGCTTCAGTGCTCAGGATCGCCTTGTTTTTTCCCATTTGGTCACCATTAACTTACCACATTTCCATGTTGTTCCAGTTAGTGGAAAAGCTTGGAAACCCAGCACGGATAACAGAGGACAAAGAGAATAAACAGGAGTGAAATGATGGGTGAGGGGGTGGGTTTTCCTGTTGCCATGACCAGAACTTTTCCAGAGATTTGGAAGCTTGGGAAAATAGTTTTCTTACTATGTGGCAAACCAGATGTAGCAACCGAAAAACAGACTGATATTTGAAAGCTGTGTTTGGGAGTTGTATTTATTTCGTGAATGTTTTTCAGTGCTGTATTCTGATTGGTCCTGTTGTATTAGTTGGTTATTATAATATATTGATCCATAATTTGTTGCTATTTTTGACTGCATTGCTAAAACTATAGTGAATATCTCTATAGAACGTTGACCTTGCTGATCCTCTGTATTATGGGTACCTTAAATGTGATATTAACATTGGGTAAGATTTGGTATTTTTACTCCTGGGCTCCCCCTACAGTTGCAGAGTGTAGTTCATTATTACAGCACCGTCCTAAAATCAGTTCAAGGTTTTCTCCGAACTGTACGCCCAAGCCAAGAACCATTAGGGAAGTGTCCCTTACAGATGAAGGATTAATATTGAAATGAGTGTCTGATGTAAGGCTGGTGGAATCTGAATCTCAGTGTAGTGTGTGTGTTTGTGTGTGTGTGTGTGTGTGTCCGTTGACTGCTGCACAGATGACACTCACTTTCAGTGTCTCGCTTTGAGACGGACATTCCTTTGGCTCGATCTCATGTTCTTAGCAACGCAGAGCTCTCCGTGAGGGATTAAAGACACTGCCGTCCTGACAGACACACACACACACTCAGTGTGAGCACTTTTCAAAGCACAGCCCAGGGCATAGACGCAACCCATTGCTTTGTTTTAGAGAACATTGCGGTTTAATTCGATGTGTTGTTGTCATTGATATTGTTCTGCAGTTGGCTTCTGTTTTGGAACGGACCACACAGAACTGAGCTTACACAAGTCTTAAATGGAGGAGAGTGTTGGGAAAAGTTGGTAGAAACTTCTTCAGAAATGCCTGCAATCCCGAACTCTGCCTCGGCTCGTCTTTTCTTTTTTTATTTCTAGCTCATGCACTGTGTGATGTTTGGCAGACTGGTGCTATGTTAGTCACAAAAGGCTCCAAAGGACCCTGGCTGATTTCACTTTGTTCCTATTCTCCTTGGGGGAACCAGTGGGATTAATAGTAGGGTTTGCCCTGAAGATGCCTCCTGCCAAGAGACTTGGTTCCTTCATCTTAGGAAGAGCTGTTTCTCGCCATTCTCCCTCCCAACACGATCAAATGGAAAGGCACTTGTTTAAGTGAATGTGAGGCGGCGAGTGCGGGCGGCTATAGAGGGAAGTATTTGGAACGCCGCGAAGGAGCCGAGCCGATTATTCCCAAGCCTAACTTGAACACGTAACAAACGACTCGCCTCACGTTGTCTCGTCAACTCAACGAGGACCCGACTGGCTTTTCTTATCTGTCAGCTCTGAGGGAAAAGTATGCCATCCTGCGTGCCATGCCGGAGCGTGGGTTATAATGTTTATTTTAACTGCCAGCCTTGCGCTCATCTGTGACTTATCAAAGTCGGTTTCCCAAATGTGAGTTTTCATCTGTTTGCGTTGAAAAGAAGCTCACTGAGAATAAGTGATGGAAGAGCTGGGTGAACACTGGGACGTTGCCTGAACTCGATGATCTTTCAGACCTATGTAACCTCGTGGTTCGGTGAGGATGGGGGTTTTAAAAATAAATAAATAAATAAATAAAAAGTATTTTGAGAAGTAATTCAGTACAAAGTACATTACATCCCTTTTTCTAAAGTAGTCAGTCAGCCAAGACATGCCTGGAATTTCGCCTGTCTGAAAGTCGGGCCAGTAGTCGGTCCATGCTTTTTGTCCGTTTTTATAGATTAGCTCTTGATGAAGTTCTTTTAATGGCTAGTTAACATAAAGAAAGTTGCTAATTACCATATGTCTATTTGAATTTGACTAGTAAAGTAGGTCCCAATTTTGGCAAAAGTGGTCAAATTGTCTTATGGTTTCTAGCTGGCAGCTTACAACAACATACAAAATGGCTGACACTGCTCAAGCTCAAATAAACAAACAAAATAAACAATCTACTGCTCAGTAAATATTTATTATTTAACCCAGCCCTTGTTTGAAGAAGATTGGAACTTTAGGTTTGTGTGCTATGTATGAAATTATATGTTAAAGCAACACCAGGTAGTGTTTTTTTACCTTTTTTTGCGTGCTGTACAAGTGAATAACACACTGCAACTTTAGGGGGAGTCCAGGAGCAAACACTATCAACTCTGGCCTATTGTAGCCTTAAACATGCTTTTATTGACATAAAACAGCAGGACGATGACATTGTGCCTCAGCGTTTAACCCATCCATGGCTGCACACATGCATACTGAGCAGCAGGCAGCCATCCCAGTGCTCGGGTAACGGTTGGGGGTAAGTGCTTTGCTCAGAGGCACTTCAGCTGTGAATGTGGAGGGAGGAGAAAGGGCTGTTCTTTCCCAACCATCTCAAATTTCTCTGCTAGTCCAGGGGATCAAACAGCCCATGGCTGCCCCTATATCCAATATGTATTTACTTCATATATAATGTTTTTATCCCGACGTGCTCGCCCCCGCACACGCGTCTCGAGGCGCCTAATTGAGGCTGCACTGAGTTCGGCGTCTGTCTAACAGAGCTATTACTAGTGTCTGGCCTCAGTTGTTGGCCCAACAGGGCTAGTGAGCTCGTTAGGCAGTTTCAGTGACCCGGCTCGGCCTCCTCTAGGCGTACTCCGGTCCTCCAGCTGTAGGGGTCACCGAATACTCAACCCTCTGCCTCCTGCTACCCGCTCAACTCCCGGGGCTTTTAATTAAGACAAGAGTTTACTGAGCCCAGAGTGCTCTTTCTCGCTCCCCTTCCCGCCCCACATCTGGAACAGCTGCTTTCTTACAGCCGTGGAAAACTCATCCAAATTATATAACACCATCCAGTTTGAAAAGCGAGCTCTGGTGGTGTGCATTCTTTTTCAGTAAGTTTTTAAGGAAGAAAAAGCATGTGAAAAACTGTTGAACAGCTCTGGAATTTATTTTGCTTCGAACATATTTTTGACATTTGACTTTAGTTCATTATACAGTTTGTACATCAGGAATCCACCAACCTACACACCGTGAAACAAGACCACTCAGTCAGTTTTTTCAAGGCCAAGTCTGAAGACATGGGATAAAACAAGACCTTCTAAATTGGTGCTGGTTCTTACGTAAGGTGCTGAGACTTTAGTACTGCCCCACCCCCTGATCGGAGTCCCTCCAATCACAGCACTCGACCCACGCACATGTGAGAGCGCAAAGATGAGGTTAATCACAGCAGTACGCACACACAGACCGTGGAGATATAAAACGGAGAAGAAAGAGAACTGAGCTAAAATGGCTAGGGCTGTTGGGTTTGGTCCTTGCAGTGTTTTGACCAAAGCAAGGCACTGACATTTCATTTAAACAGGAACCTAATCACTGGTGAAAATATATTGTTATATTATTATTCACAAATAATTTAGTCATCCGTCATTGTTGGAGTTATACATCTGTCGTTCTTATTTAATTTGTTTACTGCTTTCTAGAAGGGGTTTGATTCATTAGATTAGTTTTATACATTCGTCGGCCACAGAATTGACAAAAGATCAAATGTGACGCATGGACATTAGTGTTCATAAATATATTAACTGAGTTCTTGCCTTTAGAGCAGTGCAGTTATTATACCTCCGCTCAGCAATCCCCACCGGAGAGATCTCTACTTCAGAAAGAGCCAGACCTTCAGTGGGTATGAAAAGACATTTCTGAAAAGAAGTGCGCACTCGCTCTGAAAGCTCACTCGTCCAGCTGTCTCTCAGAGCTGTCCTTTTGCTTATGAAGGTGGACTGTGTTTTCTAACACTGGACCTTGGTTACAAGTGGTTCCCAAAAGGCAGCTCCACTCTAAACATTAGCATTGTGAAGTGCCATTTATCGTCCAAGAGGTTTACGTTTTCCAGGCAATTGTTAAGGGGTTTTAGCACTTACCCTGGTTCAAGTGTCCATTTACCAGCGAGTTTCAACTCTGAGCCTCTGCTCTTTCAGCTCATGTCCTATTGCTTTTTAATTGAGCTTTAGCTCCTTCAAAAAAGGACCTTTTCTATATTTTTGGCCGTCCTTGAGGGCGTATATAAGGGGATGCAGGTTTCAGGCGCTGACCAGGTAGTTTTCCTGTTCCTGTTTCCTGTTGCACATAAACAAAACAAACAACAATCTGCTGGTGGTAAGTGCATGGTCGTCTATTAAAGGACAGCCATCATACATTGGCTTTGGCTTTCTGAAGGTTGTAGATATTGGATTCATATTCCCTTCTTCCGTGTGACTCTGTTCTTATGAAGACTTTCAGCTTTGTTGTTCCAAGCTGAAAGGTCACTTGTATTGATTTTTTTTATCCCCTCCCAGAAGGCTCATCTCTTTACTGAAGCTTGGTTATCACCCACAGAACCTCAAGCTCCCTGTGGTACTCTGGATGAACTTGGTGACTTCATGCAGTTATGATAAATGAGTGGCTTAACGTAGTGGATGATTAATTGCCAGGTTCACCCTTGAACTGCTTTGACCCTCAGATAGGGTCTTAAGCACAGCTGAGGAGGAAGAGGACCTTGTTGTGAGGTTCGTTACCTTCGTCCTAGATGGTTTTAGAAAGAAAAAAAGCGCTTAATTAAATTGCAGCGCTTTATGTAAAGGTTTCAATAAACCTTTCAATTTCAACGAAATTATAACGCATTCATTCATTCAAATGCCACAGCACAAACAAGAACAGACCCTGGGCAGGACTTCACATGCTCACAACTGTGGCAGCCATTTCTCTCACCTGTATAACTGTTGCAAACTATTGTGTGCACCCGGAGGAAACCCACACAGATACAGAGAGAACACACCACTCTCGTCACAGACAGTGTCCTAAGGCAGGGGTTAATTCCAGAGCTCCCGAGGCCCTAGAGCTGTGGCGGTGTCACCGTGCCGACCAGACTAAACATTTTACATGGAAAGGGAATGAAATTTCAGCGAAATTATAACGGCATTCACTCATTCATCTTCTGTAGTGGTTTCATCTTGTTCAAGGGCCACAGCACAGACAAGAACAGACCCTGGGCAGGACTTCACACACTCACAACTGTGGCAGCCATTTCTCTCACCTCCAAACTGTTGCGTAGACCAGAGGAAACCCACACAGATACAGAGAGAACACACCACTCTCGTCACAGACAGTGTCCTAAGGCAGGGGTTAATTCCAGAGCGCCCGAGGCCCTAGAGCTGTGTCGGTGTCACCATGCCGACCAGACTAAACATTTTACAATACAATACAGCAGTGCAGTTTTCTGTTCACTCTCTCAGAATAATCAACAGTTTAGTATTCAGAGGTTATTTTGTGTTGATCCCATTCCACATACACATTCGGCTTATTATACAGCCCATGCAGATCAAACCGAGGCTTTTCTATAATCGGAAATATGATTGTGGAACGCTCCGATGTAGGAACCTCGAGTATTCACTCAGCTTTATTGAAAGAGCCTGGTGGAACGGCAGAGCTTTGAAAGGGCTCTACCCCCATAGGGAAAGAGGGACAGAGTTTCCTCTCTATCCCTCAATCACTCCATCAGATTATTGGACATGGTGAAATGAGTGAAGTGGACGCAGGCTAAGATACAAATGCCTTTATATCAGCGAGGAAGATTTGTGATCATACGCCGCTGGTTCACAAGCTGCTTTTGTCTCAGTGCCAAATGGCATCAGCCTTGCTGTTTCATCGAGTGTATTGATGTTTGCCAGAGGAAGTGCCTCGCTGCACATAGCCGCCAGTTATAGACCTCATTTTCCAGCTGTTCTCTAGATTCTAGTTTCTCAACCTTTTCTCAGTCACGGCACCCTTTAAAAGTAGGCAACATTTGTGTGTCGTTGTTTCTTGAAAACAAAATTGTGACGACAGCAGATCTGTTTTTATTATTACTTTCTTTTTCCATTAAATATTCAGACTTTATTCTTTAAATATTCTGACTTTATTGTTGTGCACTTTTGGACACTGTTCACTATTTACACTATTGGCTGTAAATGCTGTGGAGCTGGAATTATTCAGACCTAGCTGCACATTTATTTCAGGCCACGTCACTGTTGTGAAGATGTTTTTTCTGCTTTTTTTTTCATGAGAAAGGCTCTCGATCTGATTTTCCAGTTTGGGTTTTTGATCATTGTGGCCTTTCCTGATAGTCTGAAATAACTGATTCAAGTCTTACGCAATGTACCCATCCGTTTATTTTGACATTGATCCGTGTTTAGAGAAGAGACAGTGTTTAGTTTCAGAGCAGGGCTCCTTCCTGGCCCTTGACGTTAATGCAGTACATGAGAAGGCGAAAAATGCTTGCATTTGAAATGAGCGTTGTGTCCGTGTTAAAAGTCGCTGCATCTGCGTGTTCTCTTTTGTGGTTGAGCAGTGATTACTAAGTGTTTAGAACAAGTTTCTTCTTTCTAATTGTTTTGCCAGTGTTTCTTTAAAGTGATGTGTTACGAGAACGGTTTTAGCAGTTAATATTGTGCAAATTGGATAACTACATGCGTTGCCTGAGCGTTTTATTGTGAAGAGAAACCTGCGTTTATCTCCTGCAGTATCATGTAGTTTGGACTGTGGTTTAAAGGAACACTAGATTTCGGTTATTGCTCTTGGGTCTTCCCCTAGTGTATCTCTTCCCCTAGTGTATCACTTCCTCTAGTGTATCTCTTCCTCTAGTGTATCTTTTTTTTAAACAGTGGTGTACTGAAATCAGTGGGGAGGGAAGCAGGAAGTGGTTCCCTACCCTCCTTCAAAATTTACATAGTGCAGTTTCGGCAGTGCTGAGCACAGTAGCAATGAGAGAGGCTCAGTTCTCCCTTTTACAGCTTAGTGAAACATCACAATGATTCCGAAGCTGTACTTTTTAAGGTAAAAATATTACGTAGTGTTCCTTTAACCCAGCAGTGAACACGTACTATGCTTATTGTGCTTTATATATACAGTGGAACCTCGGTTAACGACCACAATCCGTTCCAGAAAGTTGGTTGTAATCCGAAATGTTCGCTATCCGAAAGCGCTTTCCCATAAGAATTAAAGGAAATAGAAATAATTGGTTCCCAGCCCCTGTTGACTCGCTAATACAAAAGCGTTAAAGGTTATATAGGTGTGTTTTTTTTTTAATGAGAACAGTTATAATACAGTTCATAAAGAGTTAAGTAAACATACTAACATTAAAGAAAACATTTAAACATAAGAAAATGTACCTTTTTGACTGCAATGTGATGGCGTGAGTGGATGGAGGTGCCGTTCAAACTTGGAAATAATTTCCTTTTTGGTCGCTGCCTTTTTACCACAGGTACCCTGCTCCCTAGTATCACTCTTAACCTTTGAAGCCATGATTGAGGGCTAAATAAAGCACTTGAAATCACAAACGAAGTAACACAGAAGCAAGCAGAGCGATAACGAACCGAACGTAACTGTGTCTCGATCTCGAATGATGCTTGGTTTGAGATGAACGGACGCGCGAGGCTGACGCCATCTGTACGCAACCAGAAATTTTGTTCGCTAACCGGTACAATTTTTTATTTACGTTTTTGGTCGTAACCCGATTTGTTCACTAACCTAGCCGTTCACTAATCGAGGTTCCACTGTGTATAGTTTTTTTTTTCCAACTTAAAGGAACACTGGTTAAGAAAGGGTTGGTGATTTTACTCCTGAGCGACTCCTCCTCCCCTTACTGTCGCAGAGTGTAATTCCAGAGTGATTTTCTACCCTCCTCCAAAAGTTGCATAGTGCTGTTTCTGCAGTGCTGAGCCCAGAGTAGCAATAATAGCGGCTCTATGACCGCTCAGTGGAACACCACAATGATTTGGAAGCTGCTATTTTAAAGTAAAAATACTACCTAGCGTTGCTTTAAAGCATATTTAAGTTCTGTATCTTTATTAATTTCATGTTGCTCAGTGGAAATCTGCAGTTTGATACTCTCAGAGCCAGAAGACCGGCACAGAGCCAGTGTTTTGAGAGTGTAATTCCAGAGTGATTTTCTACCCTCCTCCAAAAGTTGCATAGTGCAGTTTCTGCAGTGCTGAGCCTAGAGTAGCAATAATAGCGGCCCTATTCTCTCTGTTACAGCTCAGTGGAACATCACAATGATTTGGAAGCTGCCATTTTAAAGTAAAAATACTACCTAGCGTTGCTTTAAAGCATATTTAACTTCTGTATCTTCATTAATTTCATGTTGCTCAGTGGAAATCTGCAGTTTGATACTGTCAGAGCCAGAAGACCGGCACAGAGCCAGTGTTTTGAGAGTGTAATTCCAGAGTGATTTTCTACCCTCCTCCAAAAGTTGCATAGTGCAGTTTCTGCAGTGCTGAGCCTAGAGTAGCAATAATAGCGGCCCTATTCTCTCTGTTACAGCTCAGTGGAACATCACAATGATTTGGAAGCTGCCATTTTAAAGTAAAAATACTACCTAGCGTTGCTTTAAGGCGTATTTAACTTCTGTATCTTCATTAATTTCATGTTGCTCAGTGGAAATCTGCAGTTTGTTACTGTCAGAGCCAGAAGGCCGGCACAGAGCCAGCGTTTTGAGAGAGTCGCACGAGGGGATCATTAGAATGGAGCAGAGCCCACACTGGAGTCATGACATGTGCGTGTTAAATTCGCCATTGACCCGTGATTTCCTCACATGTAATTTCTCCTTTTGAAGTTGTCATAATAGCTGTTGTATGATCATTCATGTCATTCTTGGTTTGCCTTTGTCAGAGTCGTGTTTGTTTGCGCAGATAATGACAGTGAGGCGAGTGCATGCGCAAGAGCAAGGCAGCGTGTGCGTGTCTTTAGTGCTGTTAAGAAGATAAGTGTGGGTTTAATCTTGTTCTAATAACACAGTCATTACAAACAGGTTGGCAGTAGTCATTGCATGTCTGTGTGTGTGTGAGAGTGTGTGTGTGTGTGTGTGTGTGTGTGGCTCTGGAGCGAACCCAAGTTCTTGCCAAGTGATTCTTCATTTCCAATACTCAGATTTATGCCACGCCACCACCGTCCGATGGTTACTAGGGCAGCGATGCCAACCATAAACAAAGCCGCCACTATTAGGTTTTCACTGCTTCCTCTTTTTTCTTTTCTCAGATCAGACGAGCGACACATTAGTCAGCACCACATCCTCCATTCACTTCACATGTCAGTGTTAGAGGATCATTTCATCTTGGCGTGGTGCACACCAGCCCACCACAAAGATCACTTTAAGACACACCTTTCTCTGGCTACTTTAGGGCCTCAGACGAAATGGAGGGCGCACGCGGGCCGTTCTTACTGTGCGCAGTAGAAGAAAGCCTTTTACTTGTTCATAAAGATTCATAGAGATGGTTTTGTTTATGAAAGGCTCTCTCTACCCAGAGTGTGGTGAAATATGGTGCATTTATGGTCAAACATAATTGTCAGTTAGCGTTCTCTTCCAAGTGTGTTGCGGTGTCCAGTGACCGTGCCCTGCTTGAGTATCTTCCTCTTTCTCTCCCTCTCTGTTTACACGTCCAACTGGGAATTCTCCTGTTCTTCCCAGTGGTCCGTCCATCCCGGGATAACCGTGGCACGTCCTGTGATGGCAGAGCTGTTGTTAAATTATAGATGTGTTTACTCTGCCATGTTCCTCAAGGTTGTAGGGTTCTGTCTCTTTCTCTTCAGCTTTTGCTTCAGTCTGCTTTCAGTGTGTTATAACTGGAAGTGTCAGCTGCAGACTATTAGCCATAGTGTGTGTGTGTGTGTGTGTGTGTGTGAGAGAGTGAGAGAGGGAGAGGGAGAGAGTGAGTTTACCCAGGCGCCAAGTTGTGATACATTAGCTTTTCTGAGAATCGTTATAGAACAGCGGAACTTGAACTTTGCTTCTGTTGCCAGAGAGAAGTAGAGAGGAAGGGCTCTTCAGTTGAGTTTAGTGAAGTCAAGGAGAGTCTGTGTGTGTGTGTGTGTCTCTGTGTGTGTGTCTGTGTCTCTGTGTGTGTGTGTCTGTGTCTGTGTGTGTGTGTGTCTGTCTGTGTGTCTCTGTGTCTGTGTGTGTGTGTGTCTGTCTGTGTGTCTCTGTGTCTGTGTGTGTGTGTGTCTGTGTGTGTGTGTGTCTCTGTGTGTGTGTGTGTGTGTCTCTGTGTCTGTGTGTGTGTGTGTGTGTCTCTGTGTCTGTGTGTGTGTGTGTGTCTCTGTGTCTGTGTGTGTGTGTGTGTCTCTGTGTCTGTGTGTGTGTGTGTGTCTGTGTGTGTGTGTCTCTGTGTCTGTGTGTGTGTCTCTGTCTCTGTGTGTGTGTGTGTGTGTCTCTGTGTGTGTGTGTGTCTCTGTGTGTCTCTGTCTCTGTCTCTGTGTGTCTCTGTGTGTGTGTGAGTTCTCATAAATTTCTAGGACCAAATTACCTGCCTAGAAATGTTCACTCTTTCTCTACCAGGAAAATGAATGAAGCTTCTCTAATTAGCTGAATTTAACTTGACGTTTAATAAATAAACTTAAATTGTGTGTGTTTTTATGTAGTAAAAATAATAATAATAATTTACATATAATTCTGAGAATTTGTCACAACACTGATGATATTAATAACATTCAAGCAACATGCCTGTAGTCTCATGTGCTTGAATTGTATCAAACCGAGGTGTGTGTGTGTGCTCACACACTCGCTGCTAACCTGAAGCAAGGAGACGGAGAGGTATCTTGAGAGAAGCTCCACTGCTTGCTTTTGCTTTGGGCCGTACCTCTGGCTCCTCCATCCATCCCTTATCCCCACTGAGGGAGAGGAGGGAGGAGTGAGGAAGAAGGCCCTGAGAGAAAGGTTCACCTTCAGATCTTACTCATCGAGGGGGAGAGGAAAAGCAGGAGAGAGAACACCATGCACTGAAAAAAACAAATTGGTATCAGTGTCTATAATGTAGTGAATTATACGCAGTGGTTGTTTGTGAACATAGTGGTGCAGCTCCCTGTGTTGTTTTGTGATCTAGGACTCGTCCCACATCATTACCTCACTGACTGCAATCAGATCCTCGCTGAAATGTTCAGGAGTGTAGAAAGTGGGGGTAGACCCCCTGTGACTCCACTCGATCACCCTTTGCTGAAGTGTTGGATGGAATATAGTTTGTAGAGAGCTGCTGACCGTGGGGTCAGTGAATTGAAGGGCGGCAGCAGATGACCTCATGCTGATTGGTTGTTGCTATGTGAGCTATGCGCCTTTGTTTGAGCTGCTCCTTGAAGGGTTCCTGAGGGGGATAGGAACCTAAGGCAGACAGGTCCCAGCACTGGAAGAGAGAAGGAATGTTAAATTAGGAATTCCAAACAGCCTCTTAATCCGAGTGCTGAGTGAAACTTCACTCCTCTGTGGAGTCCCCCCACCCCCTCTACCACTCGCCTGAAGGGAAGGTATGGAGCAAGGTCACCAGGGTCATGACTCTGTGTGCGCAGGGTTTTGGAAGAAAAGGCCTTTTCCAACTTTTCTCCTCACTCATGGGTGTGACCCTCTTTAGAAAGGCAAACCCGTCTCTGATCTTCAGATTCTTTGGTTTAGGGAATTCGGGAAAGCCGTTTAATATTTGACCTAACTGGGGAACTGCCAGCTGCTGTTTACGCAGTGTCAAAACTGAAGGACAGTTGGAGAAATAGAAATACTTCAGAATAGGGCTGTGTCATATCGTATTGTTCGCGATAATATCGTCATAATTTTAAAACGATCCTCCGGGTGACTGTCTGTGAGGAGTGTGGTGTGTTCTCTCTGTGTCTGCGTGGGTTTCCTCCGGGTGACTGTCTGTGAGGGGTGTGGTGTGTTCTCTCCGTGTCTGTGTGGGTTTCCTCCGGGTGACTGTCTGTGAGGAGTGTGGTGTGTTCTCTCTGTGTCTGTGTGGGTTTCCTCCGGGTGACTGTCTGTGAGGAGTGTGGTGTGTTCTCTCTGTCTGTGTGGGTTTCCTCCGGGTGACTGTCTGTGAGGAGTGTGGTGTGTTCTCTCTGTGTCTGCGTGGGTTTCCTCCGGGTGACTGTCTGAGGAGTGTGGTGTGTTTTAAGATTACTTCTTGTGTAATTGTTTACATTTGCTGTTTATGCGCACACACAATTTTCTGTACTTTGTTTGTGTGGTAGATTTATATGCTACATTATTGTTTTATACAAAATCAGAATCTAGGTAAGTTACAGTTTACAAAACCAGGAAATGTTTACAGATTTGTTTTTAAATGTTTGTTAAATTTGTAGTAAAACAAAACTTCAACTTAACCATGTAATATATTCATATACATTTAAGTTATTATAATTAATACTAGTATAACATTGATTTTGTTTCAATAGTGTGTTTTTGAAAGTATTTTTCAGTGTTTTTTTCATATCGCCAAGAATATCATTATCGCCAAAATACCCTGAAATATCGTGATATTATTTTAGGGCCATATCGCCCACCCCTACTCCTGAATGAGTTAAAGGGGGATATATTCTTTAACCTTTTCAAGAACTGAACACGTTCTAAGGTTTTAATGAAACATCTCTGACATGCATTTGTCAAAATACCAGAAGGATCAAAGCCCACAGCTTTCAGCACCTGTTCCTTTAAATGATAATGAGCCACCTGAGTTTGCAGCAGTGAAAGGCGAGAAGCAGAAGCTCTGGATTTTAGCTGTTTTTGCTCTGTTGTTTTTCTTCTCCGGTTTCGTTTTCTCTTTTTTTACTCGGCTCTTATTTCTCTGCGCTTGTTGGGTCTGCTCTCACAAGTCCAGATTTTTTGGCTGCAGGGGGCGGGATTCTGAAATCTGCATTTGACCTCAGAAGCGGAGCAGGATCAGAGCGTTTACTGACTTAGGCAGCGCACAGAGAACGGACTGGGTGGTCTTGTTTCACAGTGTGTGGGTTGGCAGTACATGCACTGAACTGGTGAGTTTTTTGTAGCGTGTCCTATTTAAAATAAAATCTGGTCGCATTAAATTAAATTAGAAATGATAAGTTCTTTCCTTCTGTAAAGTTACTGGTTTTTTGAAGATAAAAGATTGTATCAGACATTAATATTCTAGTGAACAGCTGCTGCCCGGGGGCTTTGTTTTCACCCAGTTTAATTGATGTATGCTACTAAAGCAGCAGAAACCCAGCTGTTGATGTGTATTTTTTGTGTATTGACAGTTTAATGTGTTCCTTTAGGAACTAATCAAATGGATTGTCACTTTGTCTTAATTCACAAAATTACATTCTTAAAGTACAACACTGACTTCAATGTTAAATAGTCCTCGCGAATGCTGTTACGGTGGCTTTATTTGTTTATTTTTTTAGGCTATTTCCTATTAATGCAGTACCGGATGTTCATGTGTAACTACATGGGTTTGAAAAGAATAACCACTGAGGTTTAAATTGTTGAATATTGTTATATAATGTGGTAATAGTCACAATATAATGTTGATACGTTTGATGCGTTCCTTTGTCAGCAGGAAAATTGACAGATTTATTATTATTACTATTATTTATTTTAATTGACATGTTTCAATGCGGCACGGTGGTGCAGCAGGTAGTGTCGCAGTTGCACAGCTCCAGGGACCTGGATTCGTGGGTTCGAATCCCGCTCCAGGTGACTGTCTGTGAGGAGTGTGGTGTGTTCTCCCTGTGCCTGCGTGAGTTTCCTCCGGGTGACTGTCTGTGAGGAGTGTGGTGTGTTCTCCCTGTGTCTGCGTGAGTTTCCTCCGGGTGACTGTCTGTGAGGAGTGTGGTGTGTTCTGTCTGTGTCTGCGTGAGTTTCCTCCGGGTGACTGTCTGTGAGGAGTGTGGTGTGTTCTCCCTGTGTCTGCGTGGGTTTCCTGCGGGTGACTGTCTGTGAGAAGTGTGGTGTGTTCTCTCTGTGCCTGCGTGAGTTTCCTCCGGGTGACTGTCTGTGAGGAGTGTGGTGTGTTCTCTCTGTGTCTGCGTGGGTTTCCTGCGGGTGACTGTCTGTGAGAAGTGTGGTGTGTTCTCTCTGTGTCTGCGTGGGTTTCCTGCGGGTGACTGTCTGTGAGAAGTGTGGTGTGTTCTCTCTGTGTCTGCGTGGGTTTCCTGCGGGTGACTGTCTGTGAGAAGTGTGGTGTGTTCTCTCTGTGTCTGCGTGGGTTTCCTGCGGGTGACTGTCTGTGAGAAGTGTGGTGTGTTCTCTCTGTGTCTGCGTGGGTTTCCTGCGGGTGACTGTCTGTGAGGAGTGTGGTGTGTTCTCCCTGTGTCTGTGTAGGTTTCCTCTGGGTGACTCTCTGTGAGGAGTGTGGTGTGTTCTCCCTGTGTCTGCGTGAGTTTCCTCCGGGTGACTGTCTGTGAGGAGTTTGGTGTGTTCTCCCTGTGTCTGCGTGGGTTTCCTGCGGGTGACTGTCTGTGAGGAGTGTGATGTGTTCTCCCTGTGTCTGCGTGAGTTTCCTCCGGGTGACTGTCTGTGAGGAGTTTGGTGTGTTCTCCCTGTGTCTGCGTGGGTTTCCTCCGGGTGACTGTCTGTGAGGAGTGTGGTGTGTTCTCTCTGTGTCTGCATGGGTTTCTTCCGGGTGCTCCAGCTTCCTCCCACAGTCCAAAAACACACGTTGGTAGGTGCATTGGCAACTTAAGTGTCCGTAGGTGTGAGTGAATGTGTGTGTTGCCCTGTGAAGGACTGGCGCCCCCTCCAGGGTGTATTCTTGCATTGCGCCCAATGATTCCAGGTAGGCTCTGGACCCACTGTGACCCTGAACTGGATAAGCGCTTACAGATAATGAATGAATGACATGTTTCACCTAAATGTTTTAACTATAGTTTGTGTAGTAAGAAGCTCAGGGATTGGACACTTTGTGCTGAACCAACGCCAGCTCCATTTGCTTCCATATCTTTATTGATTTTTTTTCTAATTCACTCAAGTCTGTCTCTCTCTCTCTCTCTCTCTCTCTCTAGGTATGACTATAAAGAAATGCTGCACAATTCTACATTTTGTCTGGTGCCTAGAGGACGACGCCTCGGGTCCTTTCGCTTCCTAGAGGCTCTGCAGGTGAGTTTATTATTTTATTTAGATATTTTGTTCTCTCTCTCATATATATTTTCATACACAATGCAAAGCACATCTCTGTAATTTCTTTTGTTTTCAGCTCCAGTATCAGATCGCTGGCGCTTTTTAACTTTATTCTTTTTCCCCCTTCAACTGTCCTCATCACCTTGCAGGCCTCTGCCCTTTGCCAGCACTCGCTGCATCATGGCAAAGACTGATGATTACACCCTGCTCCGCGTTAGGATTCTTCTCCACACGTGCACACACACACACACACACACACACACACACACACACACACACCCTCTAGAGAACACAGTCCACCTCAGACTCCAAACACAGCTTCAAAGCTAGGCAGAGGCTTAAGTCTCGGATCTGAAGAGGATTTAAACTGAATACCATTCTAAATCACTTCTGATTTATTGACATTTCACAATCAGTGCCGATGAACGTGCCATCACTTTTACACTGAGCTTAGTCCAAACAGATCTGTTTGAGCAGCCTTGTTCTTGAAGGCACCCTCCTCATTGACGTGCAGGCGTGACGTGGCGCACGCTGACGTGAACTGTCCGAACATGTAAGCGACTGGCAGCGCAACAAGGCTACACTTGAGCTAACGGAGATCAGGCTGTAGCTGGAGGCTCTTCGTCAGCCCTTTCATATATCACCATGTCTCACCGTCAGGTCCAGGACTGGAATTTGCCTCCAGAGTTTAAACGCAAGATTAGCAACTAGGACTGATTATTAATATCGTTTAACCCACCCACTGAGTGTTCTTAACTATTGTGTCTATGGGTCGGCACCGTGGCCACAC